>NC_048303.1:103882552-103989862 GCF_013100865.1 Trachemys scripta elegans
AAACAAAATGTAGGATTAGGGAGAGGAAAGTACAAATAACCAGAGCTGTGTAAATCCCTTGGTTTTTGTTTGAGAACATTGTTCAGTTACACTGCCAATTTGGCATAATTTATTATATTTTTTTACCCAATTTCATCAACTTTGCAAATTCTACACATTTTTTAAAATGTTGAAAATGGAAAACAAAAATGTTTTGTATTATAGAGGCTATTTATACCGCAGCACTTGGGGGATGGGTGGGGAAAATACAGTACCTGTCACTTTTCACATCCTCTTACTGTAGAGGGAAGTTTACCAGAGTACAGGAGCCCTTGAACTCCTGATTGGGAATGTGAGTAGAACAGCTGGGTTAGTGTAAAAAGGTCTCTGCACTGGATCTGTGTAGCCCTGGCCTCTGCACTGGGTCTATGTGAAGGATAGTGATGGTAGTAGCCAGAGCAGGCCTGGGAAAGGTCCATGGGATCCATGTTTACCAGTATCCCCTGGACCCATTACCAACAGTGCAAGTGGTACCGTGGACACTATTCCAAACTGTTGGAGGAGGGGCTAGGCTGTAATCCTCACCATGATGCTATCGTAGGATTTATAGATGTTTATCAAGTGGGCGGGGGAGTGAATCCTGGTTACAGTGGTTTTATGCCAATGAACTGGATGAACCATAGAGAAGACTGGGTGAATAGCTAAAATTCACGTATCTCATGTATCTGAGGGACAGATTCTATAAACATTTAGGCCTCATTTAATCACATGGTTTGGCCCAGGTCAGTGGGACCACTCATATCAGTAAAGATACTCGAGTGCCAAAAAAAACCCAGATTGCCATTTTACACTGATGCTCTTTTACACACCTTTGGCACTGTGGAATAGTTTAACAGTGAGTTCTAGCACTGCTATATGGTCAGCAATTCACAGGGAGTGTTTCCTGTACATAAGGACTACAGCACTTCAAATATGCTCATAAGTGTTATATGTGAGTTTTGCATGAGAGATGTAATCCAATTAAAAATCACAATAGCTTTATCACTGAGCTCAAATAAAAAAAAATGGTTGCAAAGAATCCAGTTAATGCCAGCCTATTACATCAAAAACTTTTAGCTATTGTTTATTCTGAAGTGTTTTAGCTTAATTTATTATTTAGTTCCAAATTTCGCTTTGGGCATGTCATAACTACAGAGTTAGTTTGGGTGATTGTCCCCTGACTTGCCACACTGCAAAGCCAGATTCCAGTGAATCCACCCATTTACATCCACACTGATGCTGCACTCACTTGGATCTGGCTGTGATGAGGTGTCCAACACACAGAGGACTGGAAGGGGTTAAGATGGCCGGGTTGTCCAATTAACTCCAGAGGCTGCACCTGGAGGAGGAGCAGCCAGGGAGCAGGGAATTGATTAGAAGAGGCTCAGTTTGGCAGAAATAGGCAGTGCCTATATGAGCTGGGAGGCTGGTAACAGAAGGGGGCTACAGGGAAGTAGGCTGCAGTCACTCCCTCAGAGGAGGGAGTTGGGAAGCTGGTGAACCCAGAGAGGTGGGAAGCCAGGAAGGTTAGAGAAGACAGAAAAACACCAATATAGGACAGTGCAGGCCTTGGCTGCTGACCGGAGGGTCCCTGAGCTGGAACCCAGAGTAGAAGGCAGCTCTGGGTTCCTATTCCAGCCACTGGGAATGTGGCCCAGGCGAGGCAGAGGACAGCAGACTGCTTGGGATGGTTTGTTGAGGAAAGAGTTTGTTACATCACCCCAGGAAGGGGAATGTGTATGGTGATCCAGCCTGAGGTCTGAGTCCTAAAGAAGAGGCTGTGATTCCTGGAGTGAGAGGGGTCCACAGGGTGAGAGGACAATAGGAGAGAGACCACCAAAGGTGGGTGCAATGCCTGGCTAGAGCTAATCCCAGGATGGCCAGGAGAAGGCGCCACTAAAGGTGACAGTTGTCCTAGGACTTCTGGGGGCATATCCCAGGGTATTTAGTGCACCAGTAAGATGAGACACATTGTGATTCTTTACTAGGGAAGAGCTTGTCTGTCCTTGTGGGAACATGGGAGAAATTGTGGGAAGGCATTGGAGGACTATCCGCACTTGAATGATTTAGCTTGTGTCCTCTCTGCAAAGTATGTGGATTGCCAGCCCAAGTGAAAGCAGAACCTGAGCTTTAGCATATATGCCAAAATGGGCCATCCAGCCTCCATGGAAAGCCCCAGAACATTAGGGTCAGACTATTTTTGTGCCCAATTCCAAAAGGAAAGATTCAGCCTCTTTTGCAGATGCCTAAAGGTCATTCTTCAACTGCATGTTTTGCTAGAGCTCATTTATCTATCTATGTATTTTTAATAGCTGATTGCTATTCTTTAGATGAATAAAAAAAGCACGACCAGTTGGTAAGATATATAAAAAGCTACATTCATATTAGCATTGCCACCATCAAACAGATGACACTTTTCCAAAACTCAGAAGGTGTCACCTTCCTCCTGCCCCATGTGATCTTATATAAAACAATATTCAATTATTTTGCTGAGAGAAATTTTCAAATGCAGTAACAATTTCCCCAGCTTTCTGTTGCTCTCATGCTTCTGTGGAATTACATCCTTAGATTTGAAAGGAAATCTATGGAATATTTGAGTCATTATAATACTGAAAATCAAATTTTTAAAATGAGGTCACAATTTGTGTGTTCGCGTCACTTACCTGTGTAGTACTTGTGCACTGTCCCTTTTCAAGGACTAATTGAGTGCAAAAGTATAGGTTTTAATTGTGTGCCAAAACAACAGTGTGCCAGCAGTGCACATGCAGAGGGAGGCAAAGTTCTGCTTACTTTGAAAATATGTCTTGCAGCATAAAATTATCAAGCTCTGCCTCAGCACTGGACAGTCACCAGCATGCTGGTATAACAGTAGGGAGGAAGACATGTTAGCATCACAGCCACCAGTTAACTAGTGGGACAGCCTGCAGGTGTCATATGCCATGTCCCTGATTTAGTGTGTGGCTGATTATTGCTCATACTTCTACAGTCTCAGCCCTATGGGCCAAACACTGAAATTGAGTCCTGAGATGAGGTAGTGATTCTGCTACTTCCTCCTCTTTAATGGGGGAGCTTCAACAGCAGGATTTTTTTTCAGGAAAATCTAATGTTTGGGTTAACACCTGAGGGGAAAAAAGCCTGGAGAAGGGCACTGTTGGATAACACTAACTACACGCCAGCTGCGGACAGCAGAGGTAACTGCAGAATCAGGGCCACAAATGTTAATGAGAGACAATTTTGAAATTGTGATTAAGAAGACCATTGAAATTGATGGACTCATATGTTTTATGTGGCCCTAAATATTATCTTTCTATCACTAAGCTGTAATGATGGGGAGGTGGGTTGTTTTTCTCTACAGCTTGCCAGGACAATGGCTAGTGATCAAATGCCTCTAGCTACCCTAATGCTTTTGTTTCTCTTTCTCTCTGAACTATTGTTCTTTTTGCCACTGTAATGGACTTTTCAGACTTCAGTGTTCATCTGTCAATGAAAAAGACAATCACCTTAAAGTGTTTTTCTTCTATAAGATTTCAAATAGTTTAGTTCTAGAAAATTCTCCATCAAGATTGTCTACCTTTTAAGCCCATCAATTCTTTCAAAAAGGGATTTACTTAATAAGTTGCTCAAGTAAGTGTTTCAAAAGTGAAAATCATGTAAGCTTTCTTTTTTTTTTCTTCACTTGAACTATTTGATCCCTGGCAAGAGAGATAGATAGAATAGATCAAAAGAGCATGAGTAATAACATAGTTATGTAAGTTCATTTTTTGCGCACCCAAAATATTATTGTGAGTTACTATGCCAAAAATATTCTCTCTTAGACTTTGTCTAGACAAAGAAAAAGGATTTAAAAAGGAGTTAGCTCACATGGTTTAAGTTCTGTTCCAAAACCTGTTAGCACTTAGTGTAGACAGGTTTTAGCATCTTTAACTATGAGATAGCTGGAAAGCTAGGACCAAGCACACCCAAAGACCTCTGGGGAAATTGTATGAAATTTAGGAGAAGGAGGCTGGGGGGTTAATGATAAACACCTTGGTTCAATTAAGGGGGTGGGGTGGGAAGAAGAGTAGGAGACTGGCGACTCCCAATTGACACATACAGGGTTAAATTTTGCCCTTAGTTACACCCTGTCTTCAGGCTGCTGGGGTGCAACAGAGGGTAGATTTTTGTCCCACAGACAGCTTTACTAGACTCACATAAGGAGTTTGAAGGGGGAGATTCCAAAAATGGGATGGGCAAACCGGTCCAGAAGAAATAAGAATCTTCTTTCTCCCCACCCTGCCAATGAACTTGTGCGCATTTCTAGATCCAAATCAGAGACAGACTTTTTATTAAAGATTCTGAAATGCTTGGTTAACATTTTCCCACATTATTTTTAATTTTAGCTAGGATGTGTCCAAGGTTCTCGCTAGAATCACAGCCAGAAGTGCCGAGATAGTATCAGAGAGGATGTTCTCTAAACAAGGCATGAAAATAATCTTGCAAGAAAGCTTAGTATCTTGAGACTTCCAGCCAAATTTTGTAGACTGTTGATTGGCTAAGCTTCCAAATTGTTGAGTGGTTATTTAAATCAAACCTGAACTGCAAACTGTTTTAAGCTACTATTCTGTAGCTTCCTCTGATTGCACAATGAAAATAATGGGTTAGCTCTTTGGCTCTGACTAAACATCATTTGGACTGCTCTAGCAGTGCCACAGTCACTTAAAGGCACATCAAGCAGACAAATAAGGATTTAAACTACCCTTTCCCCCATTAGAATTGGGGGAGGAGGAGGAAGGAAAGAAGGCTTGCCATAGGCAGGAGAGAGTGGGGAGCTGGAGTGCAGAGCATTCTGGCCTATCCTCAAGCAGCAGAATGGTCCCTATGGGACCATTCTAGCTGACATTACCTAGAATAGAGAGATGAGATGGTTGAGGTAATATCTTTAATTGGACCAACTTCTGTTGGTGAGATAGAGAAGCTTTTGAGCAACACTGAGCTGCTCTTCAGCTCTGGGAAAGGTACTCTGAGGGTCACAGCAAAATGCAAAGTGGAACAGATTGTTTAGCAAAAGTAGTTAGCACATATTGTAAGAGACCATTCAAGGTAAAGCGACCACTAACACCTCTGCAGTCATAGGATAAAAAGAGGGGGTTACTCAGTTACAGATTGTTGTAATAATCCATAAATCCGGTGTCTCTGTTCAGGCCATGATTTTTAGTGTCTAGCAGAGTTATGAATTTAAGCTCCCAGGCTGAACTTCTGAAAGTGTTGTGCAGGTTTCCTTTGACGATTAGGGCTGCCAGGTTAAATATAGCTAGGGTTGCCAACGTTGTATTAAAAAAAAAAGGGACTGTTTTCTTAACACCCCCCCTCCAGATGTTACTATTCTCATCATCATTATGATTAATAATAATTAATAAGCAGTATTTCCCTACATTCACCATGGGTATTTCTTGCTGATTTTTGTTGCACTGAGAAACTCCTGGTCTTGTGCAGAGATGAAAAAATAAGGGGCATCCCTTGTAATAAGGGACTGTTGGTAACAATACCTATAGGTGATAGGGTATTTTATCTTTTATCATTTTTCTTTGTGAATTTATTTGAGAGCATAGTGATTGTCTGGTTTCACCCTCATAGTTGTTATTGGGGTGTTTAGCGCACTGGATAAGCTATACCACATGTTGTGATAGGCATGTGTAGGACCCATGAAACTTGAAGAGTGTGCTGGTCGGGGGCTGTTGATCATTGTAGCAATGGAGATATGTCTGCAGGTTTTGCATCTGTTGTTCTGGCAGGGTCTAGTGCTGTTTTGAGTTGGTGTGTCCTGGTCTGTGGGGAGCTTGCTTCTGATGATGAGCTTGGAGAGATTGGGAGGTTGTTGTACATATAACAATGGAAGTTATCTAGAATAGCCCTGCTCTAAATTATACTCCAGAGGTCCCAGGACTGGGGAAATAGAAAGGTCTTTTAGAACCACCCTCCTCACCCATGTCTTGTTTCTACTGAAACCTTAAGAAACAAAATTTTACTGTGTGTTGTATTATATAATACTTAAACACTGTAGCTCCTAAAATATCAGTATAACAGTGTATGTGATTGGGGATAAAGTGTGGGAGATCATGCTAACATTTTGGAACACTATCTCACCGAAAACTTCAGATTTTGACACATCGATGAAACCAACAAGCAAAATAAAATTTGCCAGTTTTCCTGTGATTAAAGCTATTTGAATAATTCCTCTTCAGGGAAATCATACTTTGAAAAAGTCTCTATTCTTGTACAACAATTCAGAGCACTACCAGCAGCCTATCATTTGCTGCTGCAGACACATGGTTTTTTGTCAAATAAAATATTTACAGTTTTATTTTTCATGAATTAACTAGTTGAATAGATAGCCAAATGATATTCAGCAAACAGTTTGTTTTATGGTATTTTTCCATCAGTGACGGAATAGATTACCCATGAGTACATGTTTTCATTATTCTAGTTCTATTTATTATACAGCTTGTTTGGTGGGGATGGATAGAAAAAAAAGGGGTAAACCTTTTGCTATACATCATTGCTGCATGTATGTGTCCTTATTTGCACTCCCTTGTGAATTCTTTTGGATATGGAGCATTCCACTTCAGCCACAGTAACTGCTGCTTGGTAAAGTAATCATATAATTGCAGCTCTCAACGTTTTTTTCTTAAATGTCTTTTTCCTGAAAGGAAAAACACAATTACACATAATGAAAGAAGGTAATTATTACATTTTGTCAGGTGCTTTCTCTTTTACACACCAAGATACTAAACTGTTTCTAAAGAAATGAATAGAGAAATTCAATGTTTTGACCATTATTGGAGATTTTGTCTGCATTATAATTATACAAGATTGTAGGCTGTTTTAAAATACTATTTCTCTGAAACTCCTGCAGAGTGCATGCTTGCAAAACTGTGCTTGGAGTTTTCTCTACTCAATCCTATATCACACTGTGGGAAGATGAGGGCTTTCAAATTATTTAAACAAGGGAGGTATTTGAGGTTTATTGCTTGCTCTACTAATCTTCTCAATATGTGTGTACACGCAAGATATCATTTGTAAGCCATATGTGAGGCGCTGTGGTGGATAGCTTTGATCTGATGGAGCTCTGGGAAGCTACTTTGTCACTGATCAAATGTATCATTTATGGAAAGATGCAGACTTCAAATACTGATAAAGGAAATGTAAAGCTGATTATAGTATTTGATTATAGCAAAACACAGGGGAGGATGCTCAGGTGGTGTCAATTGGCATCGTTCCATTAAACTGACTGGAAATGCATGAATTTATACCAGCTGAGGATCTGGCCCAGAGTTTGCACATTTTTCATATAAATACAGGAAAAAATGTCTTCCTACAAATCCATTTCAAGACCTAGACACCTATATTTCCTGGGATCATGTTTGGTTAGTTTTACTCTATTGCTACATACATTTTTAAATCACATTTTACTAAAACTTGGCATTACTATCTACAATAAAGCATCAGTATTTGAAGATATTAGTCAAATATTTAGTCAGAGACTGGACCATTACAAACATATTGCCCACAGAAAATCATTTTCATTTTCTTCCCAAATGACAGTGCAGTTATTAGACTCTGCTAATATGCCTACAAGCAAATTTAATTAGTCGTTTAAATGAAACTGTCAGAAATTTAGGAAACATTTTTGTAGTAAATTATAGCCCTAGGTATTTCTTAATTTGCTTTGTGTAACTTCAACTGGAAAGTCTGTTTATAATATTCTATTTGTTCAGCATGGATGAAGGTCGCTTCACATTTACTTTCATCTTCATGCTGTCTGGCCATTTCACAGCTGTTTGAATTTTAATAAGACGGAAAGTGTTTGGAGAGATCTAGTGTTTAAAAACAAAGAGTGTTTGGCATTTACTAGCTTTATAATAAATCTGGTCTTGCCAGCAAAAGAATGAGGCTGATGTTTTTGTTTCAAATCATAGATTATGGAAATGAATTCTACAGACAAAATTAATAGGTGTAAAATTATGGTAATAATAGCCATGGTAACCAGATTTCCTGTGCATTAGGAGGTAGTAGATGGTATAGTACTGTAGGTCAGAAACAGTGTCGCTGAATCACAGCATGTCCATTTACAGTAACCCTTTTTTATTAAGCATATTTAAGTGCTCTATTAAGATTAGAAGAAAGGCTTCAGAATTAACAAATGAGACTGGGATGGGGAAAAAAAGATTAGCAGGACAGTTGAAATACAGTAAATACTTATTAAAATGTCTGTTGCCTTTCAGATTCATTGCATATTTACTGGCTTAAAACCTGTAGAAGTTTCTTCTCTTCTTTTGAATCTGTATTTTAAAACACAGAGCTTGGAATCCATTTGAACACTTCTTGGTCAAACATTTTGCACTACCAACTGGGTATATGTCAACTCAAGAAGGGATGCAGGGATAAAATGTCTAGACACCATTAATGACTGCTTCTTGGAGCATCTTGTCCTGGACTCCACAAGGGGAAAGACAATTCTTGACTGAGTCTTAAGTAGAGCACAGGATCTGGTCCTTCAGACAACTATAGCTGAACCTCTTGGTAATAGCGACCATAATGTAATTAAATTTAAACATCTTTGTAGGGGACAAAATGCCAAGCTATCCACCACAGTAGCATTTAACTTCAAAAAGCGGAAATACACAAAAAATGAGGAAGCTGGTTAAACAGAAATGGAAAGGAACAGTCACACAGGTGAAATGCCTACAAACTGCATGAAACCAATCTAAAAATACCATAAGGCTAAAAACAACATGAGACCAAACTAAATGTAAAATAAAAAGCCACCGTGGCTTAACAGCAGAGTAAAAGTGACAGTTAGTGGCAAAAAGAGAAATATAATCAGGCAGGCCAAAAAAGAATTTGAAGAGCAACTAGCAAACAAAACAAACTGAATGCTTGAGTTGCTAAAGGAACACTCAAGGAAGACGAGGCCACTTAGGAGAAACTAAATGAATTCTTTGCAGCAGTCTTCATTGTAGAGGATGTGGGGGAGATTCATAGCTGAGTCATTTTTTTAGGTGACAAATCTAAGGAACTGTCCCAGATTGAGGTATAAATAGCGGAGGTTTTGGGAATATATTCATAAACAGTAATAAGTCACCAGGACTAGATGATCTTCATCATAGAATTCTGAAGGAACTGAGATTTGAAATTGCAGTATTATGAACTGTGGTGCGTAATGTATCACTTAAACCAGCCTCTGTACTAGATGACTGGAGGGCAGCTAATCTAATGCTGATTTAAAAAAAAAAGGCTCCAGAGGCAACCCCGGCAATCACAGGCTGTTAAACCTAACTTCAGTACCAGGCAAATGGATTGAAGCTATAGTAAAGAACAGATTTATCCGATACATAGATAAGCATGTTGTATTGGGGAAGAGTCAACATGGCTTTTGTAAAGGGAAATCTCACAAATCCATTGGAGTTCTTTGAGGGTGCCATATAGGATGTTTTGAGACAGTGTACTGGGACTTCCAGAAAGCCTTTGACAAAGTCCTTCACCAAAGTCTCTAAAGCAAATGAAGGAGTCATGGAGTAAGAGGGACAGTCTTCTCATGGTAGCTGGTTAAAAGATAGAAAACAAAGGGTGGGAGTAAATGTTCAGTTTTCATAATGGAGAGAGGTAAATAGTGATGTCCCCAAGGGGTCTGTATTGGGACCAGTACTGTTCAACATATTCATAAATGATCTGGAAAAAGGGATAAAAAGTGAGATGGCAAAATTTGCAGATGATACAAAATGACTCAAGATAGTTACGTCCAAAGCTGACTGTGAAGAATTACAAAGGGATCACACTAAAGTGACAAAATGACAAATGAAATTCAATGTTGAGAAGTGCAATGTAATTTACTTTGGAAAAAAATTATCGCAGCTATGCATACAAAGTGATGAGTCATCATGGGCTGTTCTCTGAACACATCCACTCAACGTGCAGCTGCAGTCAAATATCTAATAGAATATTAGGAACCTTTAGGAAAAGGATAGATAATAAGACAGAAAATATCATAATGCCATTATATAAATCCATGGTACGCCCACATCTTGAATACTGAGTACAGTTCTGGTGGTTCCATCTCAGAAAAGATGTATTAGAATTGGAAAAGATGCAGGGAAGGGCAACAAAAAGGATTAGGTGAATGGAACTGCTTCTATATGAGAAGAGAATTAAAAAGACTGGGACTATTCAGCATAGAAAAGAGGCAACAAAGGGGATATGATAGAGGTCTATAAAATCATGACTGATGAGGAGAAAGTGAATTGGGAAGTGTTTACCCCTTCACGTAACATAAGAACCCGGGGTCACCCAATTAAATAAATAGGCAGCAAGTTTAAAACCATCAAAAGGAAGTACTTCTTCACACACCACCACAGTCAACCTGTGGAACTTATTGCCATGCGATGTTATGAAGGACAAAAAAAAAAAGAATTCAATAAGTTCGAGGACAGGTCCACCAATAAGTATTAGCCAAGATGGGCAGGGACACAACCCCATGCTTCAGGTGTCCCGAAACCTCCAACTGTCAGAAGCTGGTGCTGGATAATAAGGGGTGAATCACCAAATTGCCCTCGTCTGTTAATTTCCTCTGAAACATCTGGCACTGGCCACTGTCAGAAGATTGGGATAGATGGACCATCGGGCTGAGCTAGTATGGCCGTTCTTATGTTCTAAAACATTTGAGTCTGTAGGGTCTCTTCCAGTGTAAGCAGAACTGTAAGCAAGAGAACACTAGTGATCACAGAATAGCAACTGTGTTAACCAAATCAGGGTGCTTAAAGATAGGATCTATTTGGAAAACCAATGATGTAAGCATTGGTTTCCCAAGTACCTTAAGCTCCTCACACACAGATTTTTAGAAAATTAGAAATTTATAGGAGAGGCAAGTATGTTTCCTTAGATCTATGTACTAAAAGAGGCAAGATTCTAATGACCACAGATGCAACAACAAGGTTCATTAATGGGATAAGAAAGAGTATTAAACTATTGTTATTGTCTACTTCCTAAGTGCCTGGTTGTGTGTGATATGGAGCCTAAATACCACATGTTGTCATCCATTCTTGGGAAAGATAGAATGGCAATGAAGGTACCCAGTATGCTGAGAGTCAGGGGAAGGGAGCTCCACAAGCAGCAGTAAACTGGCACCAAACTCTCTTAGGCTCTTTTGAAAATCCTAGCTTCTACCTCAGTAATTCAAAATAAAATAAATATATATTGTGTGGGCAGGAAAACTGACACTCACCGATCCAGGGTTAGGTAGGGACAGGATCATGGTTGTTGAGGTATAATATCCACTTGGGAGAAGACACCCTGCCAAATGCAGAGCTGTTCAGGGGAAAGTACCAATGCTTTCACACAGCCAGAATGGAAGCACACAGGAGAGTTATAGAGAAGTGAGTCTCTGAAAGAAACAGACATCCAAACAGGTTGCACAGCTAAACTGACCCTACAATATCATCACTGGCCTGGAGCCATCTGCAGCTGCATTTGGAATTTATTCCAGCTGTAGGCTATTGTGATCCCTGTGAGCTGCATGTTCACAGGTTGCTGAAAGGAAGAAGGGTCTGAAGAGCTGAAATTTGTAAAGGATTAAAGAACAGAAGCTTATTTGAATGAGTTCAATCCCTTGGTAGCCCTTAAATTATTCCCAGAAGAACTGTTTGGGGTAATCATGTCAGTCCATCTTCTCTCTTGGGTCAGCAGTTTAGCAGAGAACCAGCATTTGCATTGTATGCCTCTGCTGTGTGGGAGGGAGCTGATAACATACTTTCCTGGATTGAACCCTATTTCCCACCAGCAGGGTAACAGCTTTTCACTTTATTAGTATTCAGACCAGGCATTTTCCCCAGATGTAGCCTCCTTGAGTTCGTGATTTGAATATCTCTGTTCTTTTTTTACTTGCACTTTTTGATGTTTGTAACACATCCTAGATGATGTCATCCATGGATGTAATTAATGTGGTGTTCACACCATCTTCCTGATAACTAATAAACAAGTTAGTGAAAATCAGACCTTACAACAGTCCTTGTGGTACCACACTGAATACTTCACCTTAACATGATATTTTAACTCCTTGGGGTCCTCACTGCCCTTCAGTCCAGCTGCCAGTGTCCATCTGCAAAGGAATTTGAATAAACTTTCTGTTTGCTATACAAAAGCCAGGAGCCAAATCCTGATTGCCATACTCATGTGAGTAATCCCACTTAAGTAGGCACTTAGTGCTTTACATCAGTACATCTCTATGTAAGAGTCAGTTAGTATCACTTATTGACCCACACTGTTATAGCTCATGGGTCAGTTATCCATTAACTGCTCAAGACTTCTCCTTCTTTATATTTGGTTCATTATTTTAATTCTCTTTCTGGGGTGGGGGTGGGTGTGTGCTGCGTGCAAAAGCACAGTTCATTGAATTGCAAGCACTGCAATGGAATGTTTAAGTTTAAAAAAAACTGTTTTCATTGACTTTTCTTAAAAATTCTATTAATGTATTTAATCAATATTATATAAAATATATAAACTTACGTTTAAAATTGAGTTAATCCGTCCGACAGTGTGTGTTTTGCAGTATATATTTGACCTGTAGAACTCATTGTTGCAAGATATCATTTTGGTTGATATCTTAAACAGTTTTAAAAAACAAGGATTAGACATATATAGGGACAATTAGAGCATCCATGCTTACATCAGAAGTAAATACGGGAATATATCTAATGTAACAACAATGTCCTAATTATCTATATAGATATCTAATCTTTTTTGAATCCTATTAAGAGTATTTGGCCTCAAGGTCATCTCATGGCACCACTTATGTTATATTTGAGCCATTTTTAGAAGCCTTGTGCTGGCTCTCAGCTCAAGGGTGACTTTTGTTCCATGAGAGCCCATGATAAATACAATAAGGCAGTCCACACAGAACCAGTGTTGGAGGAACAATCAGTATTTCTGAGTTGATTATGATAAGCGCTAGCTGAAACTTTAAAAAATTCAACCCAGGTCCACACCCCTTTGTTCCCAAACAATCCACCACCTCTCTATAATAGCCCCTTTCCCTAACAATTCCCAATTTAATTTCTCTACCTTATGTTGTCATTTTGGGGTAAGGTCAATGTCTTTGTCCTTTATATCAATGTCTTTGGAGGTCAGCAGTCCTGTTTTAGTCAACAATGTCTTTGGGAGATTGGGGGGCTCCAGGCAGGGACAATCAAGGATAGACTCAGATGATAAGCAGCCATCTCACTCTCACTGAATCAGACAGCAGTATAGAGTCATTGTCTCAACTTAAGTAAAGTTACTTCAGGGATGTGTTTAACCCTCAAAGGCAAGTTTAAAACATCTAAAACTACATCCACAATATTTGTGAGTACCTGGGCAAATATCAAAATTTACATGGACACATGCAAAATGGACAATTGCATATGCAAGTGTCAAACTGCATGTACAAGTAGCCATTGAGCATGCAATACATTTCTTTTATTTATGCAAATAGATGTTCCTGTAAATATTGTGGATGAAAATGTTATGCTTGTTTGCAAGGGAATAGAAGTGGAAACGTGATGCCTCTGAAAAGGGTGAATATAGTGCCCATCTATAAACAGGGAAATAAGGACAACCTGGGAAATTACAGACCAGTCAGCTTAACTTCTGTACCCAGAAAGATAATGGAGCAAATAATTAAGCAATCAATTTGCAAAAACCTAGAAGATAATAAGGTGATAAATAACAGTAAGCATGAATTTTTCAAGAACAAATTGTGTCAAACCAACCTGATAGCTTTATTTGACAGGGTAACAAGTCTTGTGGATGGGGGGAAGTGTTATATGTGTTATATTTTGACTTTAGTAAGGCTTTTGATACTGTCTCGCATGACCTTCTCATAAACAAACTAGGGAAATACAACCTACATGGAGCTACTAAAAGGTGGGTGCATAACTGGTTGGAAAATCATTTCCAGAGAGTAATCATCAGTGGTTCACAGTAATGCTGGAACGGCATAACGTGTGGGGTCCCACTGGAATCGGTTCTGGGTCCGGTTCTGTTCAATATCTTCATCAATGTTTTAGAGAATGGCATAGAGAGTACACTTACAAAATTTGCACATGATACCAAGCTGGGAGGGCTTGCACGTTCTTTGGAGGATAGGATTAAAATTCAAAATGATTTGGACAAACTGGAGAAATGGTCTGAAGTAAATAGGATGAAATTAAATAAGGACAAATGCAAAGTTCTCCACTTAGGAAGGAACACATACAAAATGAAAAATGATTGCCTAGGATGGCGTACTGAGGAAAGGGATCTGGGGGTCATAGTGGGCCACAAGCTAAATATGAGTCAATGGCGTAATGCTGTTGCAAAAAAAGCAAACATCATTCTGGGATGTATTAGCAGGAGTATTGTAAGCAAGACACAAGAAGTAATTCTTCCACTCTACTCCACATTGATTAGGCCTAAACTGGAGTATTGTGTCCAGTTCTGGGCGCCACATTTCAGAAAAGAGGTGGACAAACTGGAGAAAGTCCACAGGGGAGCAACAAAAATGATTAAAGGTCTAGAAAACATGACCTATGAGGGAAGATTGAAAAAATTGGGTTTGTTTAGTCTGGAGAAGAGAAGACTGAGAGGGGACATAACAGTTTTCAAGTACATCAAAGGTTGTTACAAGGAGGAGGGAGAAAAATTGTTCTTCGGAAACTCTAAGGATAGAACAAGAAGCAACGGGCTTAAATTGCAGCAAGGGCGATTTAGGTTGGATATTAGGAAAAACTTCCTAACTGTCAGAGTGGTTAAGCACTGGAATAAATTGCCTAGGGAGGTTGTGGAATCTCCATCACTGGACATTTTTAAGAGCAGGTTGGACAAACACCTGTCAGGGATGTTCTAGATAATACTTAGTCCTGCCTTGAGTGCAGGGGACTGGACTAGATGACCTCTCAAGGTCCCTTCCAGTTCTATGATTCTATGATTTGCACAGAAGATGTTTTGCTGCTACTAAAGATAGAAACATTTAGTCATCTTCAACTTAATGCAGCATGTTTGTATATGACAGATAGTTTTAAGGAGCCTACATTTCAAATGTATTTTAATGAATTTTGATCATACTGTGCAATAATATTTTCCAGAAAATAACTCAGTTCTAAGATATCGTCTTGAAATGAAAGGGATAGAGTTTTTTCTCTCCAGTGGGAAGATTGCAGAATGACATCTCTCCCTTACATCTGACTGACAGCATTGCTCAGAGTGTGCAAAGAACTATAGTCACCTGAAAAACTAGAGCTAAGGAAATAATTGATGGTGAATTATTGACCAATTAAATTCTTTTTCAGTTCAGAAAATGTCCATGAGCAGCTTGTGGGAAAGAATAATTGCTGTGAGTAATTCCTGAACTATAGATTGTGAGGAGTTCTTTGGATGTATTTAATATACAAAAATTCAGTCCTATTTGTTACTTTTGATTGGCTGTATAAATCACATGGTATTGTTTCTGTTCTCCCAAATTAATGAGGGTAATTCTAAGTTTTCTGGAGCCAATACTTGCCTTTGTAAATTCAAAAATTGTTTGCCTTGAATATTATCTAACATTTGTTTCAAATGTACTGATTCCATACAATATTCATGTCTGCTAGAATATTGATGGAAAACAAATTCAAAATGGGTATTTTTACAATTCCATCTCCAAATTATCTAATGCAGCTAGATTTGAGATATAATAATAATAATATGTATAGAATTATACTAATAATATTTATAGAACTTTTTTATCAGTAGCTCTCAAAGTATCTTTACAAAGGAAGGAAGCTATCCCTATTCCCATTTTACAGTTGAAGAAAAAAGATATGAAGGGATCTGATGATAACCATGATAGGTGGGGTTTGAACTAGGTCTCCTGACTCTGTCCAAATCTCTGGTCCACTCGGCCTCACTCACTCCTATTCTAAAATGCTCTAGTTTCTAAAAAGTGCTGAGATTATTTCACTCCTAGATTCATAGTGATTATTAAGCTTCAGTAAATGTTTACCATATTGCTGCAATAATTTTCCCAGATAAAATATAATAGATCAGACAAAAGTTGGCAAGTATCAATTGAATTTAATAAAGACGATATAGCTTTTGAAAGGACTTTGTTTAATGTTATGGGAAGGGGGTCTCCAAAATTTTTTCTTTTGATAATGCTCCTTTTGTACCCTAATGAAGCTAGAAACAATGCCAAAAGCCTGGCTCCCATCAGCAGGAGTCTTTGAAGTAGAGATCTATCAAAAACGGCTGTTTGAAATAGCTTCTTTTTTAATATGCTCCCTGGTCAGGCTAACTTCAGTGAGGAAACGACCTCATCAAGAAATTATGTTCAATGCACTTGGTACTGATGTGTGCACATTTGCAGGGTGAGTGTGAGTGGAACAGAGATTTGGTTGCTATACATTACATTTAAAACCATTTTAAGGTTCACACTGGTATAGCAGTGTAGAGTGGCCTTAGTATAAATAAGAATCAGGCCCATAGTACATAGCCAACTATTAGTCGTACTTGCCTCTCTCAGGCTCAGCTCCTCTAGCACCCATCTACCCTTGCCACCTCCTCACTGGCTCATCAGTGACAGGACTTGGGGAATCAAAAGACTCAGAGAATCTGAAGTGGAAGCAGGCAGAGGAGCTGATGTCTGGCTGGGGAGTTTATGGCACTCCAAGACTTCCCGCCGAAAGTAGAGCAGCACAGGCACCTGATAGGATAAGAATTGTTCAGGCTTGGAGTCCCCTGTGAGCTTCCTTTCATCCACTGCAAGCTTTGTTCACCTGTCGTTCCCCTCTCCTTGAAGGTAGAAAAGAGGGACAGTAGGATAGCCTGAATCATGGTTTTATATTAAAGATCCAGGGAAGAGAAATAGAGGAAGCAGTTGACAACATAATCATAGTACTTCAAACTGGAACTTTACCAAAGCTTTCATTAGCTCTTTAATCAGTTTATGAAGAATAATATAAACTTTTAATGTGAATATTTATTTGGAGGTAGTGTATAGGCTAGTTAATGCAGTAGGAATTAGTGCATCACTTTAGGTGATGTATGGCAGTACAGTTGAACAGTGATAAGAATATATTTGCTTAAGAATGAATTACCTGGATCTAAGTAGCACCTAATATCCATGATTTTCCTAAATGGAAGATGCATGTTATCTAAATCATATCATCATCTAATATTTTGGTTTGTTTCTGTGAGCATACTTTTTATGGCACTAGTTCTGAACCTAAGAAATTATTCTAATCAGGTAAGATCAGGCAGTAAAAACACTTTTACTGGTAATATGCCACAGCTAACAACAAGTGTTTCTTGAAGATACATTCAGTTAAACCGAATTTGTCAGATTATCTGTATTAGTGCCATTGTGTGCCTTCCAATAATAAAACAGCTGACAAAGGTCCGAATGCTAGAAAGTTCTGAGCACCTCGTGAGAGATTGTAGATGCTCTAAGCTTCCTCTGAAGTCCATGGGTATTGAGGACACTGAATTGCTCAAAAGGAGCTAAATGCTGTGTAGGATTAGGCTTCAAGGGACCAGTCACAGTGTTAATTTCTTACCAGAAAGATAAAATGGATTTGCTAATTTCCAATTCATTAAGTGCAGTTTATTTTGGCAGAGAGACAAATGGTTCTGCCTGTGCTAATGAGTAGGATGTGAGACCACTCAGGATGACTGTCACATTTTTGTTATTCAGACCATTTCTGGTTAAAAGAGTTTTCTTTCAGTGATTTGTAAAAATGATGTGTTTCCCTAGAAAAGCTTCATTTCATGTGTTCTGTACCTCAAAGTATTTGTTGATGATTAATCATTGATATACATACAAGCGTGTGTTCACAAGCATAGGCATTCTAGGCAGTCAGTATTCTACTCTCTTTTGTACTTCCTCTCCAGTCCTTTCTTCAGCTGAAGGCTGTGTCTCCCCCTCTCCCCCCACTATCTCTGTACCTTAAGCATTCCAAGAGTCTATCTGTCTAGATGCTTATATGGCCCTCACTGGTGCATGCCAAGGGTAAATTCATTTTTCAATTCTTGGTACTAATTGTTTACCATCAAATCTCTGTCATGGATCAAAATTCTAAGTAAAATCCCTTCACTCATGGAGTTGGGGTTCTGGGCACCTGCCAGCATACCAACAAAATCCTGCATATGCCACTCTTGTTGTTCAAATGACTGGATTCCCTATAGGCATTTGCTTTCATCAGTAAGGCTGAGACAATTAATCAAATCCACCTGCTCCCAGGCAACACATTGTCAAATGTAGTGCTTTCTAAACCCTTCCCTGAATATAATACGGTAACCCAATCTGTAAAATAACAATGGCATAAAACATCTCCCCCCCCCCAGGAAATTTACAAAAAAAAGTGGAGATGTTCCAGTAGCCAAATTCCCATTACAAGAACTGTTGAAACTGTTTGACTTGGAATACAAAGTACTCAGAATTGGCCCTGGGTAGTTCTAGATTCTCAAAATTAACTTCAGAGTGGACATAGAAAATGCCTGCAAACTTTTAAAACTATTTACGAGGCTCTGCTATTCAGTGTCTTTTTAGTCTTTCTCGTTGGCAAATGCTTTCATGGTGGGCAGGTTATAGGTATTTTTCTCGACCCCTGATTGGCTGTTACAACACATAGGAAACAACTTTAATTTGACATCTGAAAGAAGAGACATTGTAGTTCAGCTTTGTAATCCAGCTTGCAAGCCTATTTTCTTCTATTATATTTGTATTACAGTAGTGCCTAGGAGGCACCAATCAAGATCAGGGCCCCAATGTGCCAGGCAAGGTGCAAAAACATAAGGACTGGAGCATAATTTCTATCTTGGATAGACATTTAAAAAAATCTCTTTGAAAAGAACATATAAGTCACATTGGGTGTGTCATTTAAAACATGAAAGCGTTCTAGTTTAAAAAAAATCCCAGTTAATCCTTTTTTGTGAAAAACAAAAGTGACTACTTAGGAGAATCGGGCCCTCATTTTTTCTCATTCCCACTTGTTTTTACAGCAGCATAATTCCATTGATGTTAAGAGCAGGGCCGCTGAGAGCGGGTTTCAGGCCCCCGGTGAAAATTTTTTTTTTTCGGGCCCCCCAGTAAGGGCGGACTGGCTAAACAGGACTGACGAGAGGGGGCCCGGTACGGCGATGGAGGGGGGAGGGGAGCCGGGGCCCGAGCTCCCTTCGGACTGCCAGGCCCCGGTAATTTGGACCGGCTTCCCCCCCTGCTCTCGTCAGCCCTGGTTAAGAGTTACTCTTGATTTACATCCATGTAAGGGAAAGGAGAATTCAGTGCATAGATTGTTTTACTCTCACACTGGTTTGGTAGATGCAGTGTCTTCATTTTGACAGACACCTGCATTTGCTGAATGAGAGGAGGATACTCTCTACAGTCACTTTTCCTAATATAACCTACATATCTAAATGGGCAGAAGAAGCTGTTGTTGTTAAACAAACATATAAAGAGCATTCCAGGATGAAGAATTTAATTTGATGTAGCAAATTAAAATAAAACACTGAATATTGTCTGTGCCAAAAGGCAAGAAGGATTTGCAATTAAGAATTCACCCCTATTATTAACCTCTCGTTATTTTTGGCATAATTTAAACAAATTACAAGAGTTTTCACTTGGGGGATGGGAGGAAGAAGCCTGTGTAACTTTCATACTTTTTCTGGTACTTGATTGCTTTTTAGAAAAGGAATTATCTATGTGAAGCAATTAGATACTACAGTGATGGATGTGATAGAAAAACTTAGATAGAAGAGAACAACAGAAGGATCTTTAAAATTTGTTACTTCATTGAAACTAGGTTATTATATAGAAAACTGGACAGGGACTCAGGAGGTCTGTGTACTATTCACAGCTCTGTCACTGGCTTGCTGGGTGACCTTGGGCAAGTCACTTCACCACCATCGGTGTCCTCACCTATACAATGGATATTAATACTAATGTCCTTTGTAAAGTACTTTGAGATCTATGGATGAAATGTGCTATATAAGAGCCAAGCAGTATTATATGGAACCTACTGCCTTACTCTGTGAACACTGTATATGTTAATGAATATATCCTTCAATACCCAGTATTATCATCAGTTTACAGATGACTTACAGCATCTGATCTAACTCCCACAATCAACAGGAGTTCTTCAGTGAGCGGGTTTTCATTGAATTAAAAATTTTGATAATGGATTCAATATAAATATTGATTGAAAATGTTGCAAAAATATAAAAATCTGAAAATGTCAGAAGTTCATGAAATTATTCACTTTTGGAAAAAAAAATTGACCAACTCTATATAAAGATACAGCATAAGGAGGTTGCTTTCAAAGCGCTGTATGTCCCTGCATGTATTTACTTTTGGTTAGTGTTTATTTTTTAACCAAAGTCTCTAGAGTTCAGGGATCTTTTCTTGCATAAGGCAGAAGATGTGGTGTGGTGCTTAGTAAGAAAAGGCCTGGAGATGAGTGGATGTCCGGAAAAAATAAAGGACTGGAGAGGAATCAGGACAGGATCAAGGGAAAGAAATATAATGGTCGGGAGAGACAAACGGGAGAGAAAAAGAGAGAGTGGGGGCAGAGAGCAGGAGGAGAAAAGCAGATGCTCAGTGAGACACTGTTATCCCACTGCAACATCATGGTTTCTTTAGTGCGGCAGCCTTGTTTCCTGATGCGTACTCAGGTGTCAGCAGCCTGCCACATGTCCCAGTTCATTCCACTCAGGTCTCATTTGCTGGGGGGCATCTTGGTAACCTGTTCACATGTCCTTTGTGTAACCCCAAGGTAGAGGCTTGGCTCAGGTGCCCTTAAAAATGGGGGAGGGAAGCACTTGGGAGTTTACGCTCCTGAGTGCCCTATGGGGCTATGAAATCCATTCCTTCCTTAATATCAGGACTGATAATCTGGTGTGAAGGGAGAAAGAGCATCCCCTCCTAAAAGACAGCACAGCAATTGGTGAGGAAGCTAGAGTCTGTTGGGAGAAATGGTTATGTGGACTCATGTGGGGATCATTTAATATCCTCGGTTCATATAAGCAACCAGAGTTTGTGTCTGAACTATGCTCCTCCTCCTTTCTGCTGCTTCAGTGGTGACCTAAGTCAATTGGGGATTTTCCTATGGAAGGGAATCCACAGCGGGCATGTAGCCACCTCTACAATACCTAGTCGAGTCTCCACAGCAATTGAAGTGGGGGTATGCCTGCAGGTGATGCTGTTCTAACTTGCCTTGGGAGCCAAATTAAACTGCAGCTTCCCCTAGGATAGGGGGGGAGGGAGTTAAAGGCTGTAGAAGAGAGCTCTCATGCATCCGCAGACCAAATTTTCTGTTGTTTGGGTCTGCCTCTTGTCTACACAACTACTCAAACAATTGTCTTGTTTTGGAAAAACATTCCTAATTCAGTCCAGTAGTGATCCCTGTGCTCGTGAAATAATGAAATGTGTTCTTAAAGCAGAAACTTGACATCTGTGAAGTTTTGGCAGGCTTTCTGGGAGTGTTTTTGGAATCAACTTTTTTTTTTTTGATGTCTCATTTACTGTGTGCTTTTCTTTATTTGATTTTTACACTTACCTTGCAGTTTCTGCAGTTTCTGTCTTGTTATACCCTGTTTCCATGTACTGTTGTCAGTTTTCTCTTTTTGACACATTTCTGTAAAGCGAGAGCATGAAAATGAATAGCTTCCTCAAGGCCATTAAAGTTGATCATCAGTAGGATAGTAGTAGGCTTACACACTCTCTTTAAATTTGAAACATTAAAGTCCAGAATTTCACCACCATCTTTCAACCCCACCAGCTATCTTCCACACCGTATTTGAAAGCATAGTCTTTCTACTGCAAAAGGAAAAGTAATATGCCTTTTAAAACTGCAAGCAACTTATGTTATTGTTCTGCAACAACACAGAATTGGATAAGAGATCAGTCTTAAACAATTTGGGAATTTCAGTAGCATAATTCCCAAGAGTGTCCAGAACAAGTACTGAATTATGTTCAAGTACCAGAAATGCGTGTGAGATATGGAGATCCAAAATCTGAAGGGGAAAACATTCTAAAAACAATGTTGATGGGAAATATCCCAGTGCCAACTGTAGATGCTGATATTGAAAGTGAAATACGCCACTGAGGGTAAATTACAAACTCTTGAAGGTAATTTCTTTTTTGAGACAAAGGTGAGTAGCCTACCTGCTTGCGTTACTGATGGCAGAACAAAATACAGACAAATTGTTTCTTACCTGGTGTACATTGGATGAAATTCGGACACATTGATACTTCACTTTCTTTACTTTTTAAAGAATGCTCAAGTAATTTGGTACAACATACTGTACATAATTATGAGCCAGTAGCCACTCTTTACTTAAGGTGGCAACTGAGTTTCTATAAGGAGCCCAGTTTCCTAACAACTTCCTGGAAAACTGAAACAAAAGAGTATCAGCCTCAGAATTAATATAGTGCACACACTTAAAAAGTTAATTGCACTTACAGAGATTGTGAAGGCCATCCCCATATATGCTGGGTTTAAAGGAAAATAGAGGTCATAGACTACTAGAGGATTCCCAAATGTTGGGGGAGAGGAGGGTCCTCAACTGGTTCTTTAAATCTAGTTTAAGTCTGCTTTTCACTGTCACTAAGCAGTTTAACAGGGCCAAGAACCTGGACCATGGTAGTGAAGCAGGTAATTAGAGTTTTTGTTTTGATTTTTTCCTCAACTTCCGTCAGTCTAATCCTTTAAATTTTTTGTTTAATGATTTGTAGCTGTCAACAGATGCTCAGATACTATGGTGGCGTGGGCAGTACGATTGCCTAAACAGAGAGATTAGAGTAGGCAGATCAGGCTGGGGAGCAAAACGAATGGGGCTTATGGAAGAAGTGTTTTGTGGAGAATGACTACAAGAAGATAGAGAGTTACACTAGGCCGTTCCAGTTCTGAACGGTTCAGCATGAAAGAAGGCATGGAGATGTGAGTGGGAAATAGAGGGAGTGGCAGGCTAGGTTCACATTAATGAAGTGAAATGGGGAATGAAATAGACTGGATTGGATTTATGAAGAACTTTGAAGATCAGGATGAGGAGTTTAAATCTGATGCACTGGATAACAAGAAGCCATTGGTGGGATGAAGACAGGAGATAAGATGGGTGAAGTAGGGGCAAAGCAGGGCTTTGGATAGACTTCAGAGGATCAAGACAGGAGCTGGGAATGCAAAAAAGTCTGTAGTAGTAACATATATGAAAGCTAGATGCCTTAACCATGAGTATGAACAGGAAAGGGTCTGCTTTAAAATTGCTCTGCAGGAAAAAGTCACAGGCTTTATTGGAAGTCTGGATATGATCAGAGGAAGGGAGAGAAGTAAAAAATGACACTCAGGTGATGATGGTGGGCGATTCAGATGAAAGCAGCATTTTCCAAAGTCTTGGAGAAGGGGAAAGCATGGGGAGGATTTTGAGAAGACAAACTGAGTTCAGATTTATGTTTGGTTAGAACTTCCTGTAGAAAAGCCAGTAAGAGATATCAAAAATGTGTGACTGAACTTCAGAGGTGGAGAGAGAGATCTGAGAACTCTCAATATATCAGTGAAATGGTTTCCTCTTTAATAGTAGCATTTCAATTGAAAGACATTTAATGTCTTTCAGTTCTCCATGGCTTCTGTCTACTTCCATGCCTCTTGCTCTTTTTTTATTGGCTTCCCTTTCTGAATGTACAAATATATAATGTGTAGTTCTCTTCATTCCCTCTGGGGCACCTGGCACTGGCCACTGTCAGAAGACAGGGTACTGGGCTAGATGGACCTTTGGTCTGACCCAGTATGGTCCTTCTTATTGTTTTTAAATAGTTGTGTAGGGTTCAGGGTGAGGTAAATAGACCACTTCTGTGATGATTGTCCTGTGTCTCTTTGTTGTTTATCATTAAGCTTTATTACAGATTAAAGCTGATGGAGGGGGGACACGTTATGTATGGACTCTTAAACTCGTTCTCTAATCTCCTCCCTTTCCAACTCCAAGGATTGGATTTAAATAGATTATGGACAATTCACAACCAAGGGCTGTAACTTAGGCCACCTTGTTCTATGTGACATTCATCAAAAAGAAAAGAACCTTTGTCGGTATATAATGAACAGTGGAATTTGTTGTTTCACACTGTAGTAAAAGGCAGGAGAACACTCATTAAAAATCTACTCAGTTCTTCTGCTGCTCTTCTTTCTTTGTTCACAAATGGGAAAAGAGGAAGAAATTAGCCTTGCTCATGAATAGGGCACCATTGCAAGAGAGAGCACTGCAAAAGCATCTGGGTGTGCCACAGAATCCCACACTGCGGGACTATATGCAAGCCTGGTCATGTGGCATGCTTTTGTTTGTCTTTTAATTAAAATATAAACCCAAAATTTGGGGTGGGAGGGGCATGTTTCCTTGTGGTTTCCCTGCTTCTTTCCCTTTTCCCCTTTCTTTCCCTTTTGTGCCCATTTCCATGATCAAAAATAGAAAAAAGGAAATAGAGGAGGAAAAAAGGAAATAGAGGAGACAAAGGTGAGGGAGAAGGGATAGAGAAAAAAATCAGTGTTTTGGTTTTACAACAAAAAATGAAATAAATCCACCTGAACACATTTTTTGGTTTGGTTAAAAGTCATTTTTTGTTGACAAAATATTTCAGGGTTTTTTCTGACAAGGGGAAAAAATCCTTCAAAGCACCTAAGTTCCATTTCCAAATATGCTAAATCTCTTTGAAAGTCAATGAGATTTAAGCTCCTATGTTCCTAAATCACTTTTTAAAATGTGACTTACACGCTTAAGTCATTAGGCACCTTTGGAAATGTTATGCAAGCTGTACTCAGAAACCATCATTTGACTTCAGCAATTTGGTCAGTTATGATCCTACTCTTACAACCACCCTCTCAATAACTGTAGTGGAAATAGAAAAGACCTCTGAGTACCTTGGTGCCTCAAATTGTCTTGACCTTTTATCTCTCTCTCTCTCTCGAATTATTTATATACTATATACATTTATGCTTATTGTGTTGTGTTGTGAAGCCTGACTGTCATGAATGGCTTGGCTCTCTGGCATGAGAAAATAAGCTGTCTGATATTCCTAGCTAGTTGGAAAATAAGTCTTAAGCATGAAGAAATTATTCCAATACAGGAGAAATCACAGTATAAAATATATGGCATGAAATGCTTTATCTATAGCATTATGCTTTGCAGACACTCACTTCCAATTTCTAGATTGCATAGAAAGCCCCTGAGCATATCCTTGGCTCAGCTGAGTGACCTACTTTTGTGGCTGTGCTTTTCAGTACACATAGAGTTATGGGAACTGTCATGGCCTTCTTTTTTTTCTGTCAGCATTTCCAAAATGTCAAAACGGAGATGCTGTGCATGGTCTCATTAGCTGATGGAACCACAAAAGGGAGGGTACAATGATATTTCATTTATTTTATTTTTTAAAGGAATGTATTTTTCACCGTTTTAAAAAAAATCTTAATCACTGTATTCTCAGAATTTAGTAAAACAGCATTAATAATAATAATGAATTGGGTATTGACTGAATACTTTAAGCACATTCTTTGTTTTCTAAGGTTATTTGTAGGGAACCTCTATTCTTTACAAAAAGAGGTTGCTTGATCTTGATTTTATATGTATAATACAACACACACGACATTTTTATATCTATAAGATACACACACTACCTCTTCTACAATTCCACATCATTAAATGACTTTTGAGAGTTTTTATATTTATATATCTCCAGAAACCTTTAGGCCCCCATTCTGGAAAGCAATTAAACACATAGTTAAATGCTTTGATGAATCATGTTCTTAAAATTTCAGCAATCTCTTTTTGTAAAGAATAGCCGCTCAATGCAAATAACTTTAAAAACAAAAGGAATATGATTAAAGCATTTAACACCCAGTACATTATAGGTAATGGGGGGAGGGAGGTGCATGCGCCTATACATCCAGAACTGTTATTCTTTACAAAAAGAGGCTGGCTCTTGATTTTATAGATATAGACATCTTTATATAAAATAACCCTTTTCTAGGCTCCAGAGGCTTGATCCTACACCATTAAGTCAGCAAGTGTTTTGCCATTGACTTCCGTGAGCGCAGGAGTGGGCCCATATAACTCCCCAGAGGTCAGTGGCAGAACTCCCACTAACATCAATTGTGCAGAATCAGGCTATGACATTTTTTATAAAATCTTAAAAATACATGCTTCAAATACATGGGAAAAAAATAATGCACCACTAATCCTTTCTACCTTGTGACACTCAATCTATATTTTTTACAAGTGTATAATATATGTACACATTATCAAGTAAAAATGGGATGAGAAGTTGGTTGACCATACTGGATCTCAGTCAGAGAATGCAAACAGTTATCTGGGGGAATCAAAGCCCAGAGGAAAATTTGTTTTTTCTCCAAGTCTGATTTCCCATGTTCGCCAGCAACAAGCACCAGAACCAGGGTTCTTTGAGGAGACACTGCTGGTGGATCTCGCTTATCTGACCTATTTGCAGAAGTATTCCTTATGGGAAAGTCTCCCTATTTCACTCCAGAATTCTCTATCTCTGGCTCCTGTCTTCTTCTATAAGAGATGGATATTTTGCAACATCCAGTAACCCATGAGCATGTATTCTGAGATGGAACCTGCTGGAAATGTTATTCTTCCCCTTGAGCCACATAAACTGTTTCTCTTTCCTCCAAGAGGAGGGAAAGGAAACTGACCCTACAGCCTTGCATCAGCTGCTGAGGTTTAGCATTTTTTCCTTCTCATATAGCTGTAGTATTTGCAAAGCCTTATGGGATGCCATGGCTGTCATTTATTCTTCACTGGAGAGAAGAGTAGGAGAAACGGATCTAGAGAGAAGCAGAAAGGATTGGCAATTCTGACAATGATGTCCCTCTCCTCAGACAGGAGATCTCACAAATCACAATTTGGACAAAAGAAAGGGTCAGGATGTGCTGTTGACATGTGCCCCACTCCCTCATACATAGAAATATATTATTTAAGGGTTAAAGAAGAGCTGGTAGCTGGATGAATGCTAGGAATAGAATAAAAAGATATGATGGAACCTCCTTCAAGTGCAAGATTATTTATATATATATATAATGGGAAGTCTCAGTGTAGAAAAGTGTAAAACTGCTGGCTGAAGAGATACTAAAACTAATCATATCCTATTCCTCATATGATCAGTAGAACAGATGTAACTTTGTATATTCTATATGCTGTAAGTGCCTGAAGCCATAGCAACATTCACCTCATGCTGGAAATCTATTTCCATCTTCTACTATTTCTCACCTTCTCTGAAGACTGTCCTCAGAGAAACCAGAGTCCCTTCCTTAGAAAACAGACACACATCTTTATATCAGAGAATGATCTCCATTGCCCTACCATCAAACTCACAGATATCTCTGTCAGAATCATTGGACATAAGGTAAATAGTATTAACACAGACACAAACATATTCCTGTCTTCTTTTGGATAATCTGAAGACAGGATTTCTCACAAAATCTCTCAGGAATGCAACAGATCTATAATTAAGGACCTAAATTTTCAGAAGGGCCTAGTAATTCTTTGTGCCTCCATTTCTGGGAGTCCAACTTGAGACCCTTTAAAGGGGGCCTTATTTTCAGAAAGTGCTGATTGCCTTCCATCTGAAAATAAGACCATCAGCACTTTCTGAAAATAAGGCCCCATTTAAAGCATCTCAAGTTGGGCCCCACAAAATTGAAGCACCCACAATCAATCACTTTTGACAACAGGAGATACATAAAAACACACACTGCTCCCAGATGCTCATGACCAGGGCCACTGAATCAATATGAATCTTGCCATGTTCTTCAATGGGTTTTGGATCAAGTCTTCTGTGAGAGTTGCTTTATGGGTAGACAGCAGAATTGCTGATCAAGATAAGACTCAAGATCCACCAGGTGGATCTGAGAGACAAGTTATAAAAGCCCGGTGTATTTTCAAGCATACAACTTAA
Source organism: Trachemys scripta elegans (assembly GCF_013100865.1). Classification (NCBI taxonomy): domain Eukaryota; kingdom Metazoa; phylum Chordata; order Testudines; family Emydidae; genus Trachemys; species Trachemys scripta. The sequence continues at coordinate 103,910,547 of NC_048303.1, forward strand.
GAACAAACAGAGAAGGATCTGATAAACTGAAACAATCTCATTACATATTTTAAGAAGGTGTCTGTGTGTGTGTGTGTGTGTGTGTGTGTGTGTGTGTGTATATATATATATAACGCCACATTTTAGTGGCAAAATAGCTGAAGACAAATATTCTAAAATTAATTTGTGTACATTTTAATTTGTGTACATTTCAAAGATAGAGCTCTCTGACTTTTCATTACTGTTCAATTTGTGCACAGAATCCAGATAGTAAGCTTCAAGAAAAGAACCCAAGCTGGAAAAAAGTCTGAATCTTTTCAGCACTGTCACAGCTGGAACTTAAAGCAGAAACAAAATGAACCAAATGATAATATTCTTAACAATCACTTACCTTTCAGTCATACTACAGGGGGAGTCTTTTGTTCTTCATGGTACTGGAAACGTTTGGGTCAGTGGTGCTGGATGTCATCAATATCTCTAGCTTGCATAAGCTCACTTTCATCAGAATCACCCTCAGAATTACTACTCAGCTTGTCTAGACAATAGTTTGGGAAACCACAGAATAGAAATAATGTGAAGGATATTGTTTTCCTATGTGTTTTCCTTTAAGATTATGATAAAAAGTGGAAATAAACAATTTAGAATTTGTAACTCAAGTCCATACATGCCTTTTCAGTCTACTTTAGAACATCTTTGTAAGTAATAAAAAATATCAATTCAATACATTTCACTCTTTAATATTTGCACTTTAGTCACACCTAGAGGCCTGATTGTATCAGGCACTATGGGTAAAATTTTCAAAAGCATCTAAAACACTTAGGAATCTCTCTCACTGATTTTCTCTGCGTCAATAGGACTTCTGCTCCTAAGTAATGTAGATACTTTAGAAAATGGGACTTAAGAGACTATAGGATTTAGGGTAACATTTTAGAAAGCATCCATCCATCCAATAAAGGGGCAGTTGTTGACACCAAAAACTTCCTACTATTGTACTTCCTGGTTGTTAATTTGTCTCTTAAGTTTTGGAGAGTAATTGCCAAGTCACCCCTCCTTCTCTATATATCTGTCTTTCTCAGCACGGAAAACACATGTATCTGCTTTCCCTCCGCTTCTCACCTAAGGCAACAGACCTTTACAGTATGAAATATATTGTCTACAGCCTTTGCCAGAAATTCACCTGCAGATCTGAACAGCAGATCAACAATCCAACCAACCTCCATTGAAATAGCTATTGATGCCACTTTATTATACTCTCATGCTGCCATCACAAGTAACTTCATTTGACATGTTCTATATGAGGCTTTTCTGAATCCGTACTAGTAGTGTTTACTCACACAATCCATTGTAGACTGTGTATAAATATTTAAGAAATCTGCTTAAATAGATGTGAGAGTTGGGTGCTAAGTACTTAATGTCCACAATTGCTATGGTTGGCACTGTCTGATTTATACCCAGGAATTTACATAAAATGTAGAGACTCATTCAGTTTCATATTACCACTGGATTGGCATATATTGACTTATTTGCAGGTAGCCAAATCTTCAATGATACACAGCACTACTGATACGAGTGATGGCTCTGGTAATGGGTATGCTTTACTAAATGCTACTTTTAAAATATATAGTAGTTAACCAACTGTATTCGATTAACTGTCTATATTCTTTCTGTTTGCTAAACTAGGACAGTAGACTATATTTTTATAAACGTAAGATTCTCCCCCCCACACACAACAAATGGAATCTTTCTGCTTCTGTTTCTTCTTCAGTGAAATGGGGCTAGTAACATTCATCTATACCATAGTGCTATTGCATGAATTAGTAATGTTGAATATGCAGTGTTAGTGCTAAGTATTGTTATTTGTCAGTAGCAAATATAACGTAAAGAGAAGAAGAAGAAACAATGAAATTATTAATTTACCCAGCAGATCTGGGGAGAGAAGAAAAAATAGTTCCCCATTACAACACTTCATTTTCATGACTAACTTATCTCATTGCACTATAGCAATGCCTATTCAATTATGCATAGTATGTTCAGTGGGCACTTATATCTATGCTAATGAAGGATAAGTAAAGAATGCATAAATGGAATGACTATTAAAAGCAATAACATTTGTGTGACTTATTATTTTGACATAAAAATGTAGGTACCAGATTAGTAACCCTAATTTTTGTAACTGCACATAAGAATTTAACTAAAGCTTGGTTATTTTAAAGATAGAGATTATTTTGTTCTTTAACTTTTCATTATCTCATTATCCATTTTAAACTACCAGGTTTAATTGAAAAACCTCCTGACATTGGCAGAAATGTCGGGTGACCATATTTCCCTGTGCTGAATATAGGACACCAGGTAAAATTCCTTGTACTCAAGTAATTTCAATGGCAATCAATCAGAACTATGCAGTACAAACATTCAAATTATCATCAATTTGACTGAGCCCCCATTAAAAAGAAATACTGTGCTGTTGGATTATTTTTATTTCCCTTCTTATCTTTAAGGCTTCAGGGTTCACATGGGGAGGAGTGACATACACCTGTAGCCCCCCCCCCCCCACACACACACACACCCAGGGGGAGAGGTGACACATACACATTCCTGTACACCTCATTCACATGGGGGAGGGGAGGGCGGGAACTGGCCAACTGGACCCTCCCTGTCTGGCACTCTCTGCCCTTCACGGTTGGCTGGGCCCCTGGGGATGGATCCGCCTCTCCTGGTACCTGGCGCTGCATCTTCCCAAGGCAATATGTGGGGGGATGGGGGCACATGGCCCTCCTCCCCAGATTTCTGTCAGGGTTCACACCTGAATGTGGCCAGCAGCAGCCTTTTGGTAGTGTGTGGGAGGGAAGGAACAGGAGCTGCTTCCAGCCACAGGGGAGATGGAGGGAAGAGATGACCTGGCCCATGTCTTTGCAGAGCTCATCTCTTCTTTCCCCAACCCCCCCCACCATGTGACTGGAGGCAGCTTATTCCATCCTGCCCACACAATGTTGAAAGGCAGCTAACACCTCCAGGCTGTTGCTGGCCACCGACATAACCCAGCTGCCTCCTGTCCCTGGGCTACAGCTACAGGGCTTAAGCCCTAAGGATGCATTGTGCACCAGGGCCCAGGGAACCTGATTGCAGGGACTTCAGCAAACCCAGTCAGAAGTGGCTCAGCAGGGGAGGGTGGGGAATGGAGCAGCCCCACTCTCCCTGGGGGCAGGACCCATGGTGGGGGGGAGGGATGGGTGAGGAGGATGCTAAAACCCTGCCTGTGGGGGCTGCTGTGGAGCCTGCAGGGTCTGGTGGTGAATCAGCTGGAAATCGTTTCTCCCCCACCCTCCCGCCACTCCAGAGCTTAGCTGAGGGGTGGAGAGACTTCCCTGTGCCAGTGCTGCTTGGGGCTTTAGCACATGCAGAGCTTGGCTCCTCCTGGCCAGCACCCCAGGCCGCAGGGTCTTGGACTTTCCTAGGATGCTGGCCCAGCTAAAGGCAGTGGGGGAAGGAAGGAGCCTGCTGGCCAGGCTGTTGGTGAGCTGAGCAGTCCGACCAGGGGCTGGTTCTCCACATAGCGCTGGGAGTAGGACGCGCCCAGCTGAGAGGGATATGGAGGAGCAGTGGGGTTGGGGGGAGCAAAGAGGCAAAGCAGGGACAGCGAGAGGGGAGCACATAAAGGGCTGATGGGTGGGCAGCAGAGGCAACATGTAACTGGCTGCTGCCTGGTGTCTGCCCGCACACACCAGCCTCTGCAGCTTGCAGCGCGCAGACAGTGCCAGCCGAAAAGGGAATGGGGGGATGGAGCACTGCTGGCCAAGAGCAAGCACGCAGCGGGGGTTGCACTGACGGACCAGCAGGGGTAGTGTCTGGCCCCGTGTGCTGCATCTTCGCCCTGCCACCAGCCTTGAACACCCACTCCCATCGTTGCCCACCGGACCCCTAAACACTGCTGGTGGCAGACAGCTGGCAAGGAGGGATCTGGCTAGCAGCAGGACTTGCCAGTACCGATGGGGGAAGCGGGAATCAGAAAATACAGGACAATTTGCCTGTTTTTAAGAAAAAGTTGGGACATTTGCAAGAGATCTCCAATATCGGACTATCCCTTTAAAAATGAGACATCTGGTCACCCTACAGAAATGAAAAATATATACATGACATCCCCATTTTTTAATTGAGGTTTTATTGGGGTTTTTTTTTTGTTTTTATTATTTTTAGTGTAGGTTTTTGAATTTTCTTTTCTTTTTTTTTCATAAAGAAGGCAGAAAGAGCGAAGCATGGTTTGGTTGGTAGCAACTTGATTTCTGGTTTCAGTTCTTTTACGTGCCGATTTGGGTAACCATGTCTATTCTGGAAAATACTTAAGTACCATTGGACAAACTGTTCAAAATTATTATGTAAATATTTAAGAATAGGATTTTCAAAAGTATCCATGGACCAGATTTATGAAGGTATTTAGGCACCTAAAAGATGCAGATAGGTGCCAAATGGCATTTACAGAACAGTATAAGAAGGTTAAGTGCCTAAGTCCCTTTGACATCACTTTTACTTCAGTGGGACCTGTGCTAAGTCACTTAGGTCCAGACCCATAAAGGTATTTAGGCTCCTAGCTTCAGGTGATTTCAATGAGAATTTGAAGCTTAAATACTTTGAGGATCTGGGCCTTAGAGCCTCTTGAAAAATCTATTATAGAAGAAGGGAGTTGGGTAAAACTTCTGAAAGACATATTTGAAGCAGTCCTTTTTGTGTCATTTATTGTAGAGAAAATGAAAGCTATGTCAGTTTCCATCCTACCCCAAGTTGCATGAGGAAGAGAAGCTTTTTGCTTGAATGCATTAGATTTCCCATTATAAGCATGCTTCCTTTCCTCCCTATCACGTACTCAGAACGAATCAAAGAAAGGAGGATGGAGGGAATGAATACATTGCTGGAAGTTCATCTAGATAGCATACCGTAAGAGTAATCAGAAATAAACCCATCTTCACGGGGTCTGTTCCTTGAAGTGTAAGAAGTGAAGATTTGAGAACAAAAAAGGACATAATTACTTTCTGATTTTTTTTCTTATACTACACATGCATATATATGGTCTGATTGAACTTGTACATGGTGGTACATAGTACTCCACATATTGCTATTGACCTCCGATAGTCTCAGACCACTTTACAAAAATAGGTATGTATTATCTCTATATTACAGATAGGAAAACTGAGATACAGAAGGTCCAAGGCCAGAAATCAATGGGACTACGTGAAGAATAAGGTACTATTCAACTTGAGTAGGGGAATCAGAATCTAGCCATAGTGACCAGTCGTAGATCACATGAAGAGTCAATGGCAGAGCTGGGTTCAGAACCCTTGTCTTTTGATACTCACTCCTGAGTGCCAACCACTGTACTGCCGTGCTTCTGAAATACTAGTTAACTTTCCATGTGAATTATAGCAAATGAAACTGAATGAAGCACACCAACTGCAAGCATTCACCTATAAAATTCTCTCACAATGCTGTAAAATATTTGCTGAAATATAAATTGTACCTTTTGTATGCCTTGCCCCAAAATCCAATCACTGTTGTCCATTCTCAGTGAGAATCATGACTATATGTTTAATTTTATTTTCAAATCACTTATTTCCCTTACCCTTTCCAGCTGAAGAATCTCACTGAAATAATTTAAATGATCAGTAACAGGGCTAGATGAATTGATTTCAATAAAACATAAAACCACCCTAAAGTTTTGGGGAAACTTAAAATGAACCAAAAAACTTGGGATCAGATCCTCAGCTGCAGAGGTGGTGCTTGCCCATTGGGGGCTCAAAGCAGGAATATTTTTGGGCCCCTCAACACATACTAATAATTAACAGCTGCCCTCCCTCCCTGAGCTGCTTGGGACCCTTAGCAATTGCTTATTATATTGATGTCTCTTGATGTTTACAATTTTCAGGATAACTTTACAAACATTTCACATGTCTTTGCATCCAGAAGTGGAAATGCCATAATGCCAAAAGAGAAGCTCTTTTGGTATTTCCTACCTGACTGAATTCTGAAAGCACTGCAAATCTCATATGAAAGTCTGATCTAATGAGATTTCTTGTCTGATTCACTATGGTTGGGAATAAAATGAGAGACGCTTCTGATAAGCTTCCAGGTTTCTGGATGCTTCTTCAGACTTCCCCCCACATGCATCTTCTGAGTGTCACCACTCACTAAGCAGTATGGGTCAAATTCTGCACTGATTTACAATCAACCATGAAAACTCATATATATCAATGGGTTTTCTCAGGAAGTAAGTCATGCTATCTTTTTACATATGGTGACCACTTCTCACTTTCTATTCCAATCTGTAAGTTAATTGTTCTTCTACCTCATTATACTTCCAGTATCACATTTGATACAGGCAATTCCATATGGTTACACATCAACAATTAAAGCTTGTCTCATGTTGATTCATTGTTCAGAGCCGGCAATTGTCATTTTATATAGGAACATCCTAAGTCAGTAGGAAAAGGTTTAATTCTTACTTAGTCAAATGTGTTCCCATGTTCCTTGTCTATTTTCTCTAAATTAAAAAAAAAACACTCTAAATTATAGAAGACAGATAAGCATCACTTCTAACCAATATTTTTTATGTGAATAAGCATTGTGGTACGAAAATGTACAAAAGACTAAATGAGCCGTACTGTCAAAATTACATTTAACAGCTGGATGATAGTGGTAGGTTATGAGCTAACAGCATCAACAGCATGAACCATATTAGCCAATTAAATTGAATTATGAATACTGTTTTTTTAATTAGAGCTGTTGTCCAGTAGGAACTGAACTGTGACCTCATTAGACTCTGAGCTGGATATGAACAGTAGCATTTCAGTCCTTAAGAATTGGCTCAATTAAAATCTCTAACTAAGCTTATTAAGAGCTTTAATCACAAACAAATGGCTTATGATCAGTGTTCCAGCTAATGGAAGCAGGAGGTGGTTGCATGTTAAGGAGGTCATAATTTTTACCTCTGAAGTGATCCATGAAAATATACTTGGAGATATATATATATATCTATATATATGTATCTCCAAGTATAATATCCAGGAGTTTATAGGCTTCTGTAAGGCAAAGGTTCTATTACACAACAACACATGCCTCATGTAAACCATAAATATACAGTCCCCCATTTTTTGTCATGAAAAGGTCTTACATATGTGTATATGTACAGTACAACAGTTTTAGATTTTTCATTAATCTACAGTAGAAAAAGGAACATACAAATTATTAGAGTTAGTAGATTTTTTTTAATTATTAAATTTCAATGAAAAAATAGGGTGGGAAATCATCTATATTTTCATGATAGTCACCACCCGAGCCCCTTTTGTTCCAGCTCTGCAATATATATATTTAGGGAAGAAGTGTGCTAGCCAGAAACAAAATATTTCTTCATTGATTGATAGACTTGTTTTTTTTAATCCTTGATAACTAAAGAAAAGTGTTTACACTTTATTATAAACTATTTATAAAGGTTGTGACAAACCCATGATTTTTCTCTCAATGGTACGTTAGCACATGCTTAAAGTTAAGCGCATGCTTAAATGCTTTACTGAATAGTGGTGGGATTACTCACATGCTTAAAATTTAAACACGTTTAAGTGATTTGCTGAATTGCCGCCTTATTTAGGGGCCTCCACTGTTGGATCACTGGGTTTAGCACACAGGAATAAAAGATTGACTGACAAATTCCAACTATAAGAGTTTTTTTTTTTTTTTAACTGGAAACAAAATAGTCATAGAGATGTACAAATCTTACTCAGGAACCTAAATATTGACTTAGAAGGCTATCATTAAAGTACTACTTTTTAAGTCAATGGGAGCTATTCAGCGCTTGATACTCTTCAAACTAAATAAATAAATCCATATTTCAGTACTGTTTGGTGTATTTAGGAACTGAAGTTTTGGCATCTGTGTTTTAAAATCTCTGTCTCTATAATAGTTAGACCAGCCATCCATGTATGATAGCCTAGCTTTTCTGGGTATTTCTAGTTGTATTATTATTACTAATTTGTATTTCTGTAGCACCTAGCAGCCCTACTCATGGACCAAGAGCCCAATGCACTGTGCAAAATACAATACGAACAAAATAGCAAAAGTTTCATTTTGGCTAAAAAAAATATTGCTCGGAGTTTTTAAAAAATTTAATCACTATTGGAAAAAGAGGTTTGCACACAGGAATAAAAATGTTTTCAGATTCCAACAATTAGAGTTTTGTTAAACTAAAAAAAAAAAAATATTTGTAGAGATTTACCAATATCACCCAGCACTTACATTTTTCAATTTCATTAGAAGTATACATTTAGTGTTGCATGCCTGATGTAAGGGAAGCAATTTCTTATAAGACCACTTTCATTAAAAGTCATATGAAGTAAAACAAGCAGTCCACAACATCAAATTTGAACTTAATTTCATTGTTTTGGAATCAAGGTACTTTTAAAATCAAACTAAGCAATATTGTATGGGAGATGCTGACTGGATATGTTAATTTTTCCCACTAACACACTCTCTGAACATCTAGTGTTTGACTGTTTATTTTTTAAAGGCAGTAAAATTCTTGCAGTGCTATATTTTAAAAAGAGCTCAACAGCCAACAACCTAAATAAATTGTCAGATTTTCATAGGTGTAAATTGTTTTTTTCTAGGAGCTCCTGGATATTGAGCTCATTTGAAAATTTGAACCCAATCAGGGTGCTGAGAATCTAAGAATCTGGCTTTTAATTTCTTGTTGTTTTACCAACAAAATAGATTTAAGCATAAGAAAGATTGGCAAATACCAACTAGGCCCTCTTTGAAGTAGGTCTTGAAGGAGTCTTAATATAGGGAGTTCAAGCACTGAGCCCCTTGTTCATTTATTGAGGTCTACAGTAGAAGGACTAAGGGACTAAACAAGGCACAAGGCAGTGGAGAATCAGGCATCTAGCACCTACTCCTCCAGCTGCAGGATACAAATAAATCCTATTAAGATTGAGACCCCCAGAAGATCAGCCATGCATTGTTCAAGGTCAAAATTATGCAAATGGCCGAGGGCAGTTAATACTGTAAAACTGGAACAAAGGAGAAAGATTCATTCTTGCTGTAATATTATTGAAGTTAATGTTGAGTCAAGTCAAGGATTGATTTGGTCCAGTTGCTTTAAGCCAAGAAACAAGTAGATTTTACTCATAAGGTCTGATTCCTGAGACATGACGGAGAGTGGTGAAGTTAGTTGTTTTCACTGTATTGCATCTTACATTTAGTTAATAAACCTTACTGCATATGGGTGATTTTAAAAGACAGCAGACTTGTGTGGGTGCATAAATAGCCAGGAATATTGCTTTTAACTATTGTGCAGTTGTCTAGATATTAATGAGTGCTGTCAAGTGAGAAAATCCCTATCATTTACATAGTGTATGGCATGAATGTGATGGCTCCTATGGAAATTGCATTCAAACATTTGACAACATTTCCATTTTCAGACTTTACCAAAAATCAAATCCTTTGACCTTCTCTTATATGGCTTCTGCAGGTGAATTTCTACTTCAGAGCACATACAGTACCTCTAGGCAGAGTGAGAAGAGAAAAAAGCTCTATAAAATGGCAGCAAGAAAGGGATTTACAATACTAAGCCTTGCTGTCAAGTCTAATTCAGATTCTTCGGCAAGTATTACTCAAGGTTAAGCTGATGCATTCTACAACCTCTGCTGCTGCAAACACCTCAAGAAATGATAACCAGAGGTCTCATTCTTCTCTCATTTTCATCAATATAAATTGGGATAACTTCATTGAAGTCAATAGTATAGTAATACACTAGGATAAGTGAGAGGAGATTCAGGAGCTGTCTGTCATGCAATTGTCTGAATACCTTTACTATGTTGTTGTGGTATGGCCCAGGACTTAATTACCTTCATGCAGCACAATCCCACATACATTGGTGGCTTTAAGCCTATGCTGTTCCATATGGCCCTCCACATTCTGAGGCCCTCCCTGGCATGGTGCTACAAATTGCTTTCTCAGCTCTAGTTGTTCTCTGCCTTGTTTCCTTCTTCCCTGACAGCTTAAATTCTTGTGTTTGTTTTCTATGCCTGCTGTCTTTTTTCTCAAGCATTTTCCAAGTGTGTGTGTGGGGGGGGGGGGGGGAAGAGGGGATATCAGAGAGCATTAAAATTCACAAACAGGTGAAAGGGATCACCATAGTCCATGGCTGGGATATTGTGGCTGAGGTATTGTCATAGATATGCAGAGATGCCAGTCCTGGTCATAGCATAGGAAGGACCCTTTTTGGTTCACATGTTGTGTGGTGTGAATGTGATGATTCATATGGAAATTACAGTCACACATAGTTGACAATATTTCCATTTAAAGACCTCACTGAAAACCAGAACCTTTGATCTTCTTTTCTATGTATTTTGTGGGCAGATTGCTTCTTTCAGGCATATATTGTATATTCTCTATGTCCTCTTGTGGGAGCCTGCTAACCCTAAATCCAATGCTTGCCAGGTCCCGGATGGAACAGTATTACAAGAACTCTGTCTCTTTGGGTGTCACATAATTTTACAGGACACTGGCACACTTATGAATATTTTCTATCATAAAATTCTGTCTCACTAAGGAAGAGATAATATGGTATAGAATAGTGATAAAGGAGCAATCCTTGGCAGAGCCACAAGTGTAGTACAGTAAGTGAGGGACAACTTAATTTTATGCATAGTTACTGTATGGAGTATAAATAGTAATACTCATCAGGACTGACCAAAGTTCTATATTTTTCTTTTAAAATGATATGAGCATAAACAGATTTCTGAAAGATTTCTGAGACGATTTCTCCCCATGCAGCAAAAAAGTCTCACAAGATTAACTATCCTCAAACCTGGGCCAAAGACCTTCTAAAAGACTTTTTGTAAAGAACTCTGGAGTTGACAATTTTTTAATCACTGACTTACTGTGGTTCTGCGCATTAGGCCCAATGGCTGTGATTTTTACAGCTAGTGTAAGCAGTTGAGCATGTAGCCAACACCCACTGTTACTCAGGTGTCAGCAGTTGGAAGGTATGTGAGTCTTAGTTCAGATGTACATAATCAAGATACCTTTCTGGATAAGTTTGTAGCCTAAACAATTATAAGATTATTTATTGGGGATGCAATGTGCACTTGTCACAGATAACAGGTTCTTTTTCAGGTGGCCACTTATAATTAAGAAGATGAAATTTGGTGAAGCACACACAGAAACTTCATTAGCTTTAGTTAATACAGACAAATGTAACTGAAATAATAGAAAAATCAATATACATAAGTATAAGATCAGTACAGTAAAATGGTTTTCTGCACCGTTCATACGTAGACTCTTGCATTGTGTACACTTTTCCTTCTATCTCTGTTTCCAATGGATCTCTATAAAGTAAGTGGAGCCCACCAGCCCTCGTTCAGCTTATATCAATTCAGGGAACTGACAAAACCCAAAATGGGGAACTGAAGAGAGCTCTTTATACATCACTTCTGTGTAGCCTATTGGATATCTAACCATATTTGACCAGTTTCCATGACTATAACGAGATTGATACCTGCCTATTACCTATATATGTCCTTTTGGGTAGCCATAGCCAAGCCCCTAATTATTAAAGCTAACTATTAATGCGTCACGTTTCTTAATAATTCCTATACTAAATGTGGTTTAACTGCCTATTTACTGCATAGCAACCAGATTGCTAAAGCCCTGCCCCCCAAGCCCTCATCTTACAAATTCTGCAGTGGTTACTGGTTTGTCATTTCAGAATGAGAGTGCAGAATCATGACTTTGGAGTTATCTCTTGGGTCTACCAGCTTTCACCCTAATAACCCAATTATATGTGTTCTACTTGCTGTTACAGCTTTCATAACTTCCATTAAACATGCTTACCCAAGGAATTATACCCCAAACCATAAAACTTCCAAGATCAGGTCAAGGGTTAACAGTGAACAAGTTTTACCAGAGGAATTGCTATATAGACAGTCCAACCTATAATTGTCATTTACCCTGTGATGGACCTATGAAGACTTTCAAAGAAAGTCTGGAAAGAAGTGCATCATCATGGACTTGTGGCACTTAGTGAAAGATCATCAGTGATTTTCCACATTTCAAGGCCAATGGTGTCATTGAAAGACTCCCATTGATTTCAGGAAGCTTTGAATGAGGCCCACAATGTGTAGAAATTTACTGCATGAATAATCTCATTGATTTGAAAGTACTGGACAGTGATGTCCATCCCCAAACCATTTCTGTCTGTTTAATCTTGTCCCAGTTCAAAATGTGCTGATGATGTTTCTCATTTCACTCTTCAGGTCTGGAGGTCCTAGTGTAGAAGCAGGCAGAAGGAAATCCTAAATCTTAATCCCAGTTTTAACACTAACGTAACCTATGGCTTTGGACAAATAACCTCACTGCCTCGGTTTACCCATGTGTAAACTGGAGATATGATACTCTGCCTACCTCACAAGGATGTTGTGGGCATTAGCAAATGTTTGCAAAGTTATTTGAAGCTTAAAAGATCTATACACATTTTGAGGTTTTATTTAAATATAGGATTTTATTGAGTATATAAAAAAATGAAAATATAAATACTACAGTGTTTAGATTACCAGTACATACATACCAACAGAGTAGATCCCACCTACAAAATATTTCATCCAGACCATGCAATTGCTTGTGTGAAACATGAACATTGTCATAGGCTGGCTGGCACTTTAAGTGTTTTCACCCCCAACCTGGCTGTGACCTAGCAGTTAAGCCCAGTTGATCATTATACATGCTAAGTTACAATTAGTGATCCCAGCTGTGGAAGAGTCAGAGAGAACTTCACAGAGAGGGAACAGAACTAAGTGAAGGAGAAGACCTGCAAGAGAGGAACAAGAGGCCTTCCCTCTTTCTGGGAAGGGCTTGGTGAAGGCAAGCTGGAGAAAACCACAGGAAGCAAGTCAAGCTCCTATAGGAGGCTCTGAGATAAGGCCTGTAAGAAGCAGAAAGATCCCTGAGGGAAGCTGCCAGAGTCCCCAGGGAGAGTAGGCTGCTGAGAAGAAGCAGCATAAAAGAACACTGCAGAGTCAAGGGGGGAAGGACAAAGAGTAGAGAACTTCAGTGTAGCCCAAGAGGGGCAGAAGAATTATTGGTTTGGATATTTGTTTGGATTTACATCTAAAATTTTGTTATGCCAAAAGGAGACTGAACTTAAGAAGTGACCTATCTGGAGGGCTGTGCCATGGAAAACCCAGAGACAGGCCAGAACAGCACCAAAGTAGTGGTCAGTAGTGGTTGTTAGAGGCAAAGGTCCATGCAGTGCCACCCACTGATGCTAGGGGGTGCTACCATTTACACATGTATTCTAACTGGGTATTAACAGATTACCCTACTCCACTGTAGAGATTCATCTTCTGAACGAATACAAGGTCTATTCCTACCCAGCCCTATGTAATAATGAACTTCAAATGTACTTGTTTTATGAACCTAAGTGTTGTTATTTATTAACTGTTCAACTGCTGCCAAAATTTCTATATATGTCCAAGTCAAAACACCTGCTCCTGATGTTGCTTGAATGTACCGGTTGTGTCTGTCTCCTAATATTGTAATAGATTTAATAAAATCACAGCAGATGTAGTGAAGGATCAGTATCAAAGGGTTTAATGACAGGTAAGTGTCCTGTGCTATGCAAGCTCCCTTCTTTCACTTGTGCATTAATCTATAGGGCACAAACAGACTCTGTTGTCAATGTTTTATCCAATGAAGACAACTATTGGGATCTCATTCAATTAATCACATGACTTTGCTGTTTGATTCAGAAAATTCAATGGAAGCATTTGGTCTTGAATATTTTATTTTCCTAGGATGGCCAACTTCCAAATGCTTAGGAGAGGGCTGACAAAATATTTGTGGAGAACAGTTAGCTTTGTTTTACAACTGAGCTTGCTTATTTGCCAGGTATTAAGAAATGGTAGAATTGATCAATAATAATGCAGAAAAAGCAGAAGTGTTCAATAAATATTTCTGTTCTGTGTTTGAGGAAAAAACAAATAATACATATGGTGATGATAACATTTTTTCTATCCTACTAGTGTTTCTGGAGGATGTTAAACAAAAGCTAGTAACATTAGACATGTTTAAATCAGCAGGTCCACATGACTTGCATCCAAGAATTTTAAAAGACCTGGCTGAGAAGATCACTGGACTGTTAATGTTGATTTTTCAATAAGTCTTGAAGCACTGGGAAAATTCCAGAAGGCTGGAAGAAAGCTAAAGTTGTACCAGTTTTTTAAAGAGGTAGATACGATGGTACTGGTTAATTATTGGCCTGTTAACCTGACATCGACCCTGAGCAAACCGATATGGGACATGATCAATAAAAAATAAAAGGATAATGTAATTAATGTAAATCAACATGAGTTTATAGAAAATAAATCCAGTTAAATTAATATGACTTTTAAAATGAGATTATAAATTTGATTGATAAATGTAATAATGTTGATGGAATATATTTCGATTTGTGTAAAGTGTTTGACTTAGTACAGTAACTCCTCACTTAACATTGTAATTATGTTCCTGAAAAATGCAACTTTAAGTGAAACCATGTTAAGCGAATCCAATTTCCCCATAAGAATTAATGTAAATGAGGGGTTTAGGTTCCAGGGAAAAAATTTTCACCGACAAAAGACATATATATTTATATACAAAAGACATATATGTATATATACACACACACACACACACTCACACTATAAGTTTTAAACAGTCTAATACTGGTACACAGTGATGATGATTGTGAAGCTTGGTTGAGGTGGAAGAGTCAGAGGGTGGGATATTTCCAGGGAATGCCTTACTGCTAAATGATGAACTAGCAATTGCCTGAGCCCTCAAGTGTTAACTCTCACACTCTGCTGTACAAGGCAGCAGGAAAGGAGGGAGGACAGACAGAGACACACACCCTGTGTGTGTATGTGTGAGAGAGAGAGAGAGAGATGCACATTTCCCCTTTAAGTATGAAGAGTGGGATCAGAAGTACACTGCCTTGTTAATTAGATCAGCAAGCTGAGACCAGACTGCAGCTGCTGCTGCCTGGAAGCTCCCTCTGTCGTGTCCCCCCTCCCTGCTCTATGGAAGATGGGGTAAGCGGGGTACAGGTGCAGGGGGGTAAGGGGACACCCTGACATTAGCCCTCCACTTCCTCCCCCCACTCCCCTATAGCAAGCAGGAGTCTCGGGGAGCAGCTCCAAGGCAGAGGGCAGGAGCAGCACATGGCAGTGGGGGGAGGGATAGCTGTAATTGATAGCCTGCTGGGCAGCTGCTGCACAGGGAATTTAGGGGAGCGGGGAGCTGATAGGGGGCTGCCGGTCCACCCTGGTTCCAACCACCCACCAGATAGCTCCACCGGGCTGCTCTTCCCGCAAGCAGTGGACAAAGCAGGTGGCTGCCAAAGGTCGTTAGAAGGGAGCATTGCACAACTTTAAATGAGCATGTTCCCTAATTGATCAGCAACGTAACAACAAAACAACATTAACCAGGATGACTTTAAATGAGGAGTTACTGTACCATAACATTTTGATTAAAAAACTAGAATGATATAGAATTAATGGCACACATTAAAGGAATTAAAAACTGGCTAACCGATAGGTTTCAAAATGTAATTGTAAATGAGAAATTGTCACAAGCAGGTTTGTTTGTTTCCAGTAGGGCCCCACATGGATCAGGTCTTGTCTCTATGCTATTTAACATTTTTATCAGTGACCTGAAAAAAACATATGAAACCATCACTGATCAACTGCAGATGACCAAAAAATAAAATAAAATGGGGGAGTAGTAAATAATGAAGAGGAGAGGGTTGTGGTGGATCATCTGCTGAATATGAGCTACTAGTGTGTTGCTGTGACCAAAAGTTCTGGTATCCACAATTCAAGAAGGATGTTGATAAATTGGAGAGGCTTCAGAGAAGAACCACGAGACTGATTAAAGGATTAGATAACATGCCTTGTAGTGATACACTCAAGGAGTTCAATCTATGTATCTTAACAAAGAGACGGTGAAGGTGTGACTTGATTACATTATTATCAGTGCAGGTACGGTAATTAACCACTGGAGCAATCTACTAACAGTCATATTGTTTTCTCCATCACTGTCAAGTTTTAATAAAGATTGATTTTTTTTTCTAAAAGATATGTTCTAGGAATAATTTTGAGGACATTCTATGGCCTATATTACAAGAGGCAGACTTAAATGATCATAATGGTACCATCTGGACTTTGAATATATGAAACATGGTGAATGCATGGTAAATGCATTGATCCTTTCAGGCATTTTTCATACTTTGCTTTATTGTTGGTTGTGCTGTAAGTTATCCTGAGAAACAGAACTTTTCTTCTCTTCCCCCCGCCCCCATCTTCACTATTTTCTTATTTGTGGATAGTTTATTTCTATTTTCTTCCTAATCATTTTGAGTAGTCTTTAACTGATTCTTCTTGCAGTTTTATTCATCTTTGTCATCCCTCGTATGACCATGTTTGTGGTTTAGTTGACTTTTTGTAGGGCTTAGCATATTAAAATGTTAGTTTACTTAGCAGCACACCATTTAGTTTGCCTGACTTTGAATGAAAGGCTTTCCTGCTCAGAGTGGCCAGAGGGTGAGATTTTCAAAAGTGTTCAGTGTTGGATTGCATTTACTCCCACTGATTCAATGCGAATTTACATTAAACCTCCCTGTAACTTCAATGGGAGTAGAGTTAGGCCATCAATGAGAGTATTTGAAAAATCCATCACAATATATATGTGCAGCTTAATTGGTGAATAAGCCTTGTTCTGGCCCCTATGTACAGGAGTGATTTTAACTTTTATAAAAGGCAGTTTTTCCTTTAGAGTTAATCAAGCTGTACATGCCTGCTCTGTGCTGCCTATAACAGTACATTACATCCCTGTTTATTACTAGAACCATAAAACCACAGATTTTGTGTATTCCACTTATTTGTTATTCACCCACTCATCTTATTTTGCATCCTTAGAGACAGAGCAAAGTAGGTGATAAAATCAAATCTGAATATTGAAGACAGAGTTTTAGGATTTTGTTTTAATTGCAGTGGAAACAGGTTTTTAATGTCAATATAAATGCTGCAAGTTCAAACAGTATTAGCGATCTGGCTGTGTTAGCTCATGAGAACAATGAAATGAAACTGATTTGTAGTCAAGCAGGTTTCACTGTGAAAATTGAATGGCTAGCAGAAATCAAAGGGCAAAAATAGTGAAAAATAAATATGATTTTAAAAATTCATTCATTGTTTATTATATAAAATATTAATATCATCGGTAAAAAAATCAATAATTCATTATGTGGTATCTTGACAGTAAGCTCTTCATACAGTTGCATCATTAATGTAAATAAACTCTTGGCATTGGGGAAATTGAAAGAACAACAGTGAAGGGACACAACTTGACTTAACTATTAACTATACAGTGGTCAGACCTGAAGTTCTCGCTTTGTAGGAAGTGCCATAATTCAACTTTTCCAATATTCACGTCTTTTGCAGAAATGCCACAGAGATTCCTGATCTTCCAGAGACAGCCCTTCACAGTTCTTAATTTGTAATGAACGAGGTGCTGGGCTCAAGCAATTAAGTGCTGGGGCTCATTTTTTTTTTTTTTTTACATTCATACCTGACGCAGTATGTCCAGAGGGGCCAGGACTATGAACTGCCAAGCCTCGAAGTGCTGGGGTTCAGCCCTGGCACAAATTAAGCACTAGCCTTTCAGTTAATACTATTACAATCTTTTTCATAACCCTTTGAGCTCAGAGAAACAAGTATCTATGATCCAGTGATATTGTACCTGGAAAGCCCTGTTTTTGGAAAGAAAATCATGCATTGGTATTTCTGTCACCATAATTGTCCAGACTGAGAACATGCTGCAGAAGCCATAGTTCTTTAAGAAGCAGGCTCCATATTGGCATATGGACAGAAGCTTACAGTTAAAGACTTGCCAGTGGAAAGTGTTTAATTCTTTTCTTTAACTTTGTTCTTCTGTATTTTATTATGCACTTGATATAATTAACAAGTGAGACTCTGCCCACGCTACAGAAGCAAAGAACAGAATTAACAGTTTTAAAAGTATTTCAACACCTGACTTTCTGCTAATAAAGGAGTCCAAATGATAACATTCTGCAATCTTTTCTCAAACTTCAGCCAATTAATTTACATAAGTGAAATTAACAGGTCTTAAAAAAAGAATATAATTCTTCCAGTAATGGTAGGTGTCAGTCTCACAGCATAATACCACAACAGTCTTGGGTCATTAATTTTAAGTGATAATTCCTACCCAGGAACTATGTCACAGATAACCAGCACTTACTAAGCTTGAAAAAAATCCATATTTTTTTCTCTCACAAGGAACAATTTTCTGGGCATAAATTCCTTGAAATAACTATGAAATGCTCTGGGTACTGATGAGATGTCTGGGATCCTGGGGGGATGTGTATAGCATGACAATTGACATACTTTCCTTAGGAAAAACTAAAATTAGTTTGATTTTAGAAAAGCATGCCTTGTTCATTCTTGCATTATAACTTCAGTACCTTTTAATAAATACAGCTACTGGACAGAAACACTGAGTTGATTTTATTTTATGTATATTTCATAATGAAGAAACCCCCAAAGGGTTAATTTTTGTGGGGCAATTTGTGCCATTTATTGTACATTGTGAGTCTTGCTCACTTTTCATCTTCCTCTTTTTTAAAAAATCTGGACAGTTGTATTATATTCCCTGAAGGACAAGTTAAAACAAGTGGGAGGACTGATGAGATGAATGTGTTCCCATTTTTGTCCCAGCGATGTTTTTTTTTTTTTACTGACATGTCTGCTTAGAAATTCTGTCTGTCTCCAGGTTAGTTTAATAAGAAAAGACCTCAGACTACCCGTTTCCATTTTCAAAATGCTGTTCTAGCCTTGACACTCCCACTAACTTTAATTAGAGTACTATGTCTTAAACCCTGCGTAACTCTTTGCAGACTGACTGCTGCACTGTGTCTACACTAAACGTCTTGCTGTGATTTAGTGATATAGGGCTGGATTCTCATTGATACTGAAGTCTCAACTCTGCTAGAGCAGTGTAAAGTGGCCTTAGGGTAAGTGAGATTCAGACCCATACATTTATTTTTGTTTATAGACTGAAGAGAAATCATGGACCAAATTCGGCGGCCTTCTTTCCAATGGAGTAAGACCAAAGTGCCTCAGCTTCAGTCAGCTCTTGATTTGCCTAGTGCATCTGAGCACAGAATGTTACCCTATAATTTCTCTAAAGATTGCAGGATAGATTTGAAACCTTTCCAGTTTTATTTTCAGAACACTACTGTTTTTCATACTATTGCATCACAACTGGGGTTGAAATGGCCATGCTAATATGGTAATAAATGTTCTTCCTAAATAGAAAAAGGAATTCTTTATAGATGGATAAGTTATTTCAGAAAAATAACACCTCACTCCCCTCCAAAAGCATTACCCACACTTTTTTTTAAAAAACAGAACCCAAAACAACCTTTGATAATGTTTGAAATCTTTGGTTAACTGATTTCTCATGGTTTTTCTTTTGCACATAACAGCCTTTGCTTTCAAGTTAACTAGAACTAGATGTACCAAAACCCCTGCTAATGAGACTCCTTTCTCTGTATTCCCCTTGGTCTCTAAAGGATGATGCTGGACTGCTTCCTTTGTACTCCCAGTTCACATCTGCACTTCCCCTGAAGGACAGTTTCCCCCTCAGCACCTTTTCCTTGGCTGATCTCTATTTCACCAGAGAAAATGAAGGTGCTGCTGATATCCCTGTTCAACTGAGTCCACCTACAATCTTTCTGTGTCTGTCTCTCTCTCTTCTCCCCTCAATACCTGTCATTTGTATTAGTCAGTTGGCCACATCTTTCTTCCAGTGTCCTCACCTTGCTTGCTGTAATAGCTACTTCAGACCTCCTCTTTGGACTGTCTGGCCCAATTACACTGCATTGTCTTCACAACCTGGTAAGTAGCAGGGTGAAGGTGGTCTTACCTGTCTGCTTTCTGGACCCCAAGAAGATAGTCCCAAAGGAAGACTAACTGTTTAGAGACTGACATGGATCTTTATACCCAAATTCCCTATTAAACTCTGACCTTAGGCTCTTTAGGTCAATGAGGTGGCAGAGTGTCCCTATAGCTTCTCTACACTCAAAAAAAAAAAAAAGAAAAAAAGAAAAAAAAGAAAAGAAAAAAGGCTATTTTCACAGTATTTCTGGTCTTTCTGGAAGTAGGATGTGCCAGAAACCTCAGGAGAGAATTTTTCTCATTAAATTTCCAATCAATTTTTGCAGATCTAAGATGTCTGGATAGTCCCAATAAGCTTTGTATAAGCCTCCAAACTATTTATTCTAGCCAAGTCCACTTTGTGAACCTGTTCAGGTTTGGTCATTGCTGGAATCAAAAAATAGAGTGTTTTGGTTTTTTTTAACATTTCCCCGGAACAGATCATGTAAATGTATAGTTCAAGTCACTGAAAAGTGTGTATATAGATCTGCATTGTCTATGTTGCATTCCTATGATAAATTTACCTCACAGGGATTACACTTTAAGGTGACCTCCCGTGCACTTTAAATGTTGGGGCTTACATTAAAAATAACAACAAGAAATGCATTGTACCAACAGAGTCAATGAAGTCAATGGAACTGTTCATGTGCCTACACTAGTGCATGTGCTTAAGTGCTATGCTAGATCAGGACCTAAAAAGAATCCAATCCAAACAAACAAAAAATTAAAATAGGAAACATGAAGTGAGAGGAATATAGTTTTGCTTAGATAAATGAACTTTTCTTTTGTAATTGATATTGTACTGGTTCATACTGTACTAATTCAAATGCTTCCATGGTTTCCAATTTCAGCATCAGGAAGAGTATTTCTGACCATCATAGAGAAAAACACCATACAGTATATACAGTATCTTTAACACACAAACCCAGAGTACTGATAATTTGGTTGTGCCCAAGAGCAAATTCCTTATAAAATCCCATGACTTTGGAGAGCATTATATAAACAATCACCAGTAAGGGAAAAGTTAAATTCCAAGCTGCTGCAGCATGTCCCTTAGCAGCAGAAACAATGCTTGCAGCCTGGAGCACGGTGAACATATGGATTATGAGCTGCCAAAGAACATGCAGGATGCAGAGAAGTCAGTGAACCTTGCCAAGAACTCTCCTCTGTTGATTGCCCTTGTCGTGCTTTGGCTGTGGCCAGGTCTCTTCTGATCATCACAATGAGGATGGACTAGAGCTTCCCACTAGGATTTTGGGTTCTTTGGGGCTTTGAGTATTTCTTGCTAGCAGGTTTCTTGGCTAGAGATGAAGGTTGTAAAACAAGATTGAAGGGAACTCAGTATGCTATGGTAACAGATAGGGGAATGAACCAATCCTGAGTTTTATATAAAAAACGAAGGGAAAAGTACTGGATATTTTAACAAACTTGAGCTTATATATTTTGCAGAAAATGTGCAGAAAGCATGTGCAAAAACCTATATCTCATTCTGGTTATTAATTACCCCAATATTTACAGTGTCAGATGTTAAAGACACCCATAGGTTTCTCTAACCCAATCTGCCATATAGGGTTCACCCAAGCTCATGTGCTCTTCATGTCAAATTTTCTCAAAAGTCCCTATGTGATGTGATCCTGCTACCATGCAGCAGCAGGGAACCAGCTCTTGTAGAGATCCCCATTTCCACGTCTTACAATGCTTTTTTTTGTTTTTGTTTTTTACAGTCCTTCATCCTTAATATAATGTGTCAATTCTCAGTTGTTCAATAAGCACAAGAACTAATGCAATGTTAGGCAGTAATACAGATACTTACTCACAAATAATGAAAATACTCTTGACCTGGCTGCAGCCTGCATTGTTATATACATTACTATTTGTCACTGCTTTGTGATGAACCTGGTGGCAGTTCACCTGGCCCCTTCGCAGTTTACTAGTCATTTGAATGAGAAGAAGCATGTGAAAATGGGATCAACATATTATAGCCGATGATTTAGTGGAAAATGTCAGCAATTAGCTGTATAACTACTGCAGCTGCACATAATATTCAGTGCAAAATTAAAAACACTTAATATTTACCTATTTTCACATTAGTGGAACAGCCACAAACATGCTGTGCTTTGTGTATGATTTTGCAAAAATTTTATCCAAAGTTTATCATGACCCTTCCCCCGACACAATTAGATTTCCACTAAGGTTGTGTGGCAGCTTAGCAGTTCCTTCTTAACTTCGTATTTCAAACAGGGGTGAAAGCCATGGTAATTCTTCAGATTTTCTAAACCTCTCCTATGTGCTTCGGAGGATCAGTACTCAGCAGAAACTGAGTACTAGAGATCCTGGGGGTGGGGGATACTAATGAAAAAATGTAGACATGTCAAAGTATTTTTTGTCATCTCCCCTAATCTCCAGGTTCAAAAGGGACCCATTTTTTGTGAACATTTTTGTATTTTTTTAGCAATTTTTAAATAAAAAATATTACCTGAAACATTACTGAAATGGTTATTGAATTTTTTTCATTTACCAGAAACATTTTGATAAAGTTCTCAGTACAAATATTGATAAAACATGCCATGAAAAATCTTGGGGAAAAAATGAAAAAATTCTGAAAACGTAAGTTTTTCATGATTTATTTCACTGTCTTTGAGGAGGAAAAAGCTATTATACAATGAAAAATCTTTCCATTTGAAAAATTTCTACCAGTTCTAGTTTGATTCACTTTCTAACTGGGAGTGCATTTTGTCCGCTGTTCTGGTGCCAGTCAGAAAAAGTGAATGGGCCAGACCCTGAGCCAGAATAAATCATGTATCTCCATTGATATCAATTTACACCAATTTCAGGAGCTGTCTTGGTGTCTGCTGTTTTTCCAGAGGCTTAAGCTCCTGAAATTCACTATCATCTACTTACAAAGGTTGTGTGCTATTCCCCACTGCAAGTGTGGGGGAAAGTTTGCTAATTATCCTTTCCTCAGGGAAGCCATTCACAATTTGAACAGCAGAGAACCTACCTGATAGCTCCAGGTCAAAGATAATTGAGAAAATAGCAGGCCATTATTGTTTGCTTCTGGTAAGATCAGATAGGAATGGTAAAGTTTTTTACACTGGAGGGGCTGTTATAACTTCTCTATCAGAAAGAGACAGAGGACAGGAATAGTGAAAAATTTTCCCTCCAAACATTTTTTGCGGGGAAATTGCTGGTTTTCCTCAAAAAAACGTGATTATTGATCAGAAAACTGAAAACCCCAAACTAATTTTTTTTCAGTGTTTGGCCAAAAATATATTGTGTTTTGGCAGTTTTCAGATATTTAAAAAAAAATCATCAGTTTTTGATTGCTAAAAACTGAACAATTTTTGGTGTTCAGGTTTTTGCTTTTTCAATGAGAAGTTAAAATTTTCTCCTGAAAATTTCAGCTAAACTGATTTGTTTTTCTTTTTATTATGCTGAAAGGAAGCCATATTTTATAACCAATTCTGACAGAGAGATACGGGGCTTGGTGGGAACCTTCATAAATTCAAGTATGCATCCAGAAGGATGCTCATCTAATGCACACTCTGACACTCTGGAGGATCCACCAACACTAAATGGTGGAAAAACTTAGTTGAGCCTTGTTTTTAATGCCTTTTTGCAATAGGGAAGCTATTTTATTACAATTTTATACAATACTGTATGTCATTTTGCAATGCTTATGTAAAAGCTTGTGTACTTGAAACGACAGTTGAAATCAAACCAAAATATTAGGGGCATAAAATTGTCCAACAGGAAGTGGGTAATTATTTTAATGAAATTATTTAAAAAAAAAAACAAAGTCATTTTCACTAACTACTAACTATCTAATATCTTTACCTAATTACTATTTTCATATCATAATTACTAATATAATAAATTCTGACTTTGAGACAGTTTCAGCGTACAGAGGGCTGATTCTTGTCTCCTTATACTAGTATCTCACCTGGTGTAACTATGTTTCCACTATATTGGCTAATTTATTGAGATTGATGACATTATATGATTTGTCTAGTAAAAGCTACATCACTGGTGAACAGATTAACAGAAAGCGGTGAAAAAAATGTGTAATAAACTTACAGTTTATTTCTTCCTGGCTGCTGCTTTGTAAGTTAATGATCTGGAAATGGTTTGAGAGGTCCCCAGTGCCAGTTTAGTTACTTAGGATTCTCTTTCTCATAAAACACAGAACGTACTTTCAATACCTGGAATTATCCTAAGTGTTTAAAATTAATATCCAGTGTGCTTACTGTTTCCCGCCCCTGGCTGTTTCTACTGTACTGTATGTTGCCAGATAAAACCGAAAGTCATCGCAAATATATATGACTAGAATGTGTCTGTTGCTAGAATAGGTGTATATGGAGTAGTGAAGAGGAGGACAGGAGAAGGATACTGCACACAAGAATTAAATGCAATAGAAATACTTGAACTTGGGGAACTCTACAAAGACCTGCTCCATGGCAGGGATTTGGTAACATGGTAAGAAGGTTGCTGAAAAAGTGATAGGGCAAAGCCAATGGATCTACCACTCTGTGAAACCATGTGGGAGGGATAGCTCAGTGGTTTGAGTATTGGCCTGCTAAACCCAGGATTGTGAGCCCATTCCTTGAAGGGGCCATTTAGGGATCTGGGACAAAAATCTGTCTGGGGATTGTCCTGCTTTGAGCAGGGGGTTGGTCTAGATGACCTCCTGATGTCCCTATGTTTTTCTGTTCTATTTGCCTCAGACATGATGCACAAGCCCAGACTCTACTTCAGTTCTGAGACTGGTGCAGCAACCACAAAGCAGCTTCATTATTGTTCCCTAGTAGAGGGAGAATGACTCCTTTCTCATAGCACCAGGGGATATCTCTAATGTACAGAGCTTGAATACTTGCGCTCTTGTACTAGGGAGATGATTTGGTGGGGAGATATTGCTACTGGATAATCATGTTGTAGATTCACCTGAGACTCTAGAAGAGTGGGGTGAGTGTCAGATGTTTGATGTACCTGAAATTATTGAGCCCAATCCTCAGCTCCATTGAGCTTAAATGAAAAGCAGCCTTAAAGTCAGCACAACTGGCAAGTGGCTGATTCCCTATTCATGGGTGCAGGGCTAGATTGTCCTCAATATTACGTGTAGGTCTTTGAGAATATTGGCATGGTCAGGATATCTCTATACACTGGCAACCCCTGGCTGCCAGAATAGCCCCTTGGTGCCATGAGCAGTCACATGTGAGTCAGAGCAGTCCTGGGTCTGGCCCAGTTCCCAGCTGGCCTCTGGATCAAAGACTTGCAAAGATGGTTTAAAGGCATCTGTTGCATTTCCCCCTCTTGAGCTATACTGAGTGTAGGTTTGACTCAGCTCAAGACCTGGACCAATAATTGTAAGTACCTGACATTGCACCAAATATTGCTGAACAAAAGTTTGAAGGATGGAAATAAGTTCCCAACATTTCTCACACTTATCAGCACCTCCTGAACTTTCTCCCCACATCTGATCAGTCTGCCTCCCTCTTTCCAATTTGTCCAGGACACCTACTTTCACTATACTATATAGGACCAATAGCATCAAGAAAGTGTTACAGAGACTATCCCATTTCAAACTGCTGTTGTTGTGACATACCGGCATGCAATCCAGATCAGTTGGGCTGTGTCCACCCTTTCCCGCAACCTCGGGTTCCTTACAATGCCTTGCTGAAGGCAAGCCATCTGGGCTGTTCACAACAGCCTCCTGACACTCAAGGTGTGACTTGCATGCTAGTGTGTAACTGCAACCTACCAGCCACATTTGGTTACTTCTTCAGGGTGACCACAGCACACTTGCAGTCCCAGATTTTCCCCAGAAATATATATCCTGTCCTGCCCAGCCCTCTCCTGGACAATTCAATATGTTAAGTCCCTTATTCTTTTAAGGAAATAATACACAACAACTTTCCCCCTTAAATTACATTTGGAATTACCTAGACATTTCAACTTAAAGACACTGGATTAAATAAAACAATAAAACACTTTTAAACTACAAGGAGAGAGATTTTAAATAAGTTCAGGCAGTGAGGCATAAGAATCAGAAATGATTACAAGAAAAATAAAGATAAAATGCTTTCTAGTGCCTAAGTTAACAAACTATATTAGATTTAAACCAAAGTTTTTCACCTCATGCTTCCACCAGCATTACTGACCAAGCTCTTCAGGTCAGGACCCCTCCCACAGAGTCCAACAGCATCTGCTTTTGTCTTCTCAGGTGCAAAAAGTTAGGCTTGTTTAGCCTAACCAAAAGAAGGCTGAGGAGAGATATGGTTGCTCTTTATAAATATATCAGAGGGATAAATATCAGGGAGGGAGAGGAATTATTTAAGCTTAGTACCAGTGTGGACACAAGAACAAATGGATGTAAACTGGACATTAGGAAATTTAGACTTGAAATTAGACGAAGGTTTCTAACCATTAGAGGAGTGAAATTCTGGAACAGCCTTCCAAGGGGAGTAGTGGGGGCAAAACACATACCTGGCTTCAAGACTAAGCTTGATAAGTTTATGGAGGGGATGGTATGATGGGATAGCCTAATTTTGGCAATTAATTGATCTTTGATTATTAGCAGGTAAATGTGCCCAATGATCTGTGATGGGATGTTAGATGGGGTGGGATCTGAGTTACTACAGAGAATTCTTTCCTGGGTGCTGGCTGGTGAGTCTTGCCCACATGCTCAGAGTTTAACTGATCGCCATATTTGGGATTGGGAAGGAATTTTCCTCCAGGGCAGATTGGCAGAGGTCCTGGAGGTTTTTCGCCTTCCTCTGCAGTGTGGGGCACGGAGCACTTGCTGGAGGATTCTCTGCACCTTGAGGTCTTTAAACCATGATTTGAGGACTTCAATAACTCAGACATAGGTTAGGGGTTTGTTACAGGAGTGGGTGGGTGAGATTCTGTGGCCTGTGTTGTGCAGGAGGTCAGACTAGATGATCATAATAGTCCCTTCTGACCTTAAAGTCTATGAGTGTATGAGATGGATGGAGGATAGAGGATGGAGGTCTCTTGGGGTGTTTGCTACTCCTGTTTATAGTTTCGGTCTCTCTTGAAAAGCAACCACATGTTGTTTCTTTGTTGAGTGGCAGATCTCTTTATCTCTGCCCCCCTTTTTTGCCAAAGAATGGCTACTTCATAGATGATGGTCCATCAGCTTTGTTGACACTTGCCTGAGGCATCAGCTTGCCCTTTTACTGCATCAGAGACTGGGAGAAGTCAAATGCAGCTTAGGCTGATAAAAATTGATTTCCCATACCTGAATTGCGCCCCCATGAGCATATCTTTGTAGCTCATCTTCAATGTTACTTGTGGCATCAATACAAAGATTCTGCTTAGTGGAAGTCAACACTGAGATAATCATTGTAAAGAGAAATAAATCAGAGAAAAAATACTGGCTTATATATTTGTCCCTCTAAATTAGTCACCAGAGAATGACTCCAGATATTCTCCGTTAATGGGTGTGTGTGTGCATGTATATATGTTAATCACCCTATTATATTTCCTTTCAACAGTGGGGTTTTTAAAGAAAATCTTTTTTTATATTAGGGTTTCATTTTATTGATCTTGAAGAATTGCCTCAATTAACCTGTAAGCCAGCCAGAGTGATACAAAAGGTAGGACAGTCTTTTTCTGATGCCTTTTAATCCCTCAGTCTCTATTTTGCAGCATGTAGAAACCAGGAAAAGGAGAGATGTTGGAATGATGACAACAGTCGAAAGGAGAATCATAGGGGGTGATAAGAAAAGAAAATGAACTAAACCATGAAAGGAACTGCGTGGAAGAGGTAGGGAGAAAATAGAAGGAACAGAAGTACAATTAGGATAAGAAAGAGGCAATACATTTTTTTATTGTTCATACCTACATCCTTATACAGGGGAGCACTCTTTTACTAAAATCATTTTTCCCTATGAACAACCTATTTAGATTCACTGTAAGTGGAATAGCAACTGGCCTATTGCAAAACAATGAAATAACATGGAATTTTTATTTTACTTAACTATAAAAGGTGATTCACTGCCACAGCTCATTATAAACAAGTTACACTAAATGGGCCAGATCCTCCACTGGTGTAAATGAGCACTGCACCATTGCCAATGTAACATACTATTTGAGGGTCCGGCAAGCTAATATTACAATGAGAAATACAAAAATCATCACAATGTCACTTTTAGCTCTGGGTCACTATATCTCAGAAGAGGCCAACTAATGGCATTCTACCTTCTTGGTATCTAGATTGTGTCAAAGTACCTTCTTCTCCTCAGCAGGCTCAGTCCTTTTTAGCCTTGGAGACACAGGCTTGGGCAAAGCAAATCCTTGTAGGTAGCACAGGGTCTGGCTATTCCTTCCCTCAGTCAGTCCCTTGTGCTTGTTTATCTTCCCTTCTGGGACAGAGTGCGGCCTTCCTTGCAGGAAGGGTTCAAAGCCTTGCTGCTTCTAGCTTACTGGCAGCTTCCCTGCTTCTCTCACTCTCTCTCCACCCTCCCTTCCATGCCGGGGAGGGTTTAAAAAGGTCCAAAGCAGTTGGAGCCAGCTGAACCTAATTAGTTCCCTGGTAACCCCTTGCCCAGCTGAACCTTATTTCCCCATGGTTCTCTCTCCTCAGTGCCCTGGGAGAGGCCTTTTTAACCCCCTGGGACTGATTACTACCCCCCCTTTTGTAACTGTTTGTCCTGGGTTTGCCACATATCGCTCCCTCCCCTCCCCTGCTCAACATTATGGGGTTGGGCTACTTGGGTCGGAAAGCACTCTTGACAGACCATCTGCATTGCCATGTTGGGTTCCAGACCTATGTCATACTGTGAAGTGGAAGGGTTGAAGCGACAGGAACCATCTTGTTACTCTCGCGTTTTTGTCCTTGTTTTGGTGCATCCACTGCAAAGGGGCATGGTCCGTGACAAAGGTAAACCTCCGTCCAAGTAGATAGTAGCGGAGGCTTTCTATGGCCCATTTCACAGCCAGGCATTCCTTCTCCACCATGGTGTATTTCCATTCCCTAGGTAGGAGCTTCCTACTGAGGAAGAGCACGGGGTGTTCATCATCTCCAACCATCTGGGAAAGCACCGTTCCCAGCCCTACTTCAGTGGCGTCGGTTTGTAGGATAAACTCCTTCCCCCAGTCTGGGGCTACTAGTACGGGGTCTGTGCAGAGGGCGTCCTAAGATCCGCAAAAGCGCCTTCGGCTGCAGCAGACCATTTTACTATGTCAGGGCCCCGAGCTTTTGTTAGGTCTGTTAATGGGCATGCCCTGGTGGCGAAGTGGGGAATGAACCGCCTATAGTACCCCACTAGTCCCAGGAATACTCTGACCTGTTTCTTCCGGAGTGGTCGGGGCCACTTCTGTATAACTTCTAACTTGTTGAGCTGGGGCTTCACCACGCCCCTCCCCACTATATACCCAAGGTACTTGGCTAACCAGATCGAACATTTGGAGGGATTGGCAGTCAGCCCTGCCTTCCTCAGGGTGTCCAGGACCGCTTCCACCTTCTCCACGTGCGTCTCTCAGTTGGGGCTATATATGATGATGTCATCGAGAGAGGCTGCTGCGTACTTTCCATGGGGTCACAACAGTTTGTCCATTAGCCATTGGAAAGTAACGGGGGACCCATGCAACCCAAACGGGGGAACAGTATACTAATATAGTCCTTCTGGAGTTGCAAAGGCTGTCTTCTCCTTGTCGGCCTCGGCCAGGGGGATCTGCCAATAGCCCTTGGTAAGGTCAAGGGTAGACATAAACCGTGCCTTTCCCAATCTGTCAATCAGCTCATCTATCCTAGGTATAGGGTAGGCATCAAATTGGGACACCTCATTGAGCTTGCGGAAGTCATTGCAGAACCTCATACTGCCGTCCGGCTTAGGCACTAAAACCACGGTACTGGACCATTGGCTATGAGATTCTTCAATGACTCCTAAGGCCAGCATTTTCCTAACCTCTGTCCTAATCTCTTCTCTTTTGGCCTCTGGGATCCAGTATGGCTTAACGTTCACCTTCACTCCAGGCTCCGTGAAGATGTGATGGTGAACCTCCGTAGTCCTGCCTGGCTTTTCGGAGAACACATCCTGGTTGTGTTTGATCAGGCTGATCACTTCTGATCTTTGTTCTGGAGTCAACTCCGGGGATATGCCCACCCGGTCAGGCTGGTTGCTTTTAGGGGATGGCGTCCCCAGCGCAACCACCGGAGCTTCTCTATCCTGCCAAGGTTTCAGCAGATTTATATGGTAGATATGCTCCAGCTTCCGGCGACCCGGCTGTTGGACCTTATAGTCGACTTCTCCTACCACTTCTATTACCTCGTATGGCCCCTGCCACCTGGCCAGGAGCTTGCTCTCGGCTGTGGGTATGAGCACCATCACCCGGTCCCCCACCTGGCACTTCCGGGTTGTTGCTTGGCGATTGTAGTTTGTCCGTTGTGCCCCTTGGGACCTTCTCCATGTGTTCGCGCACAAGGGGGGCGATTTGGGCTATTGTGTCTTTCATCTGCAGCACATGTTCAACAACGTTTCTCCCAGGGTTCGGCTGTTCTTCCTAGTCTTCTTTATCCAGGTCCAGTATGCCCCTGGGGTGGCGACCATATAAGAGCTCGAAGGGGGAGAATCCAGTGGAAGCCTGAGGAACCTCCCGTACAGCAAACAGCAAGTACGGCAGCAGGGCGTCCCAGCCTTTCTCGTCACGACTAATCACTTTCCGTAACAGGTTCTTCAATGTCCTATTAAAGCGTTTGACCAGGCCATCGGTCTGGGGATGGTAGACCGATGTTCTAAGGGTCTATATGTGGAGCATAGTACATAGGTCCTTCATCAGCTTAGACACAAAGGGGGTCCCTTGGTCCGTCAGGATCTCCTTAGGCATTCCTACTCTGGAAAAAAATCTGGACTAATTCTTTGGCTATGGTCTTGGACGTGGTATTCTGTAGGGGTATGGCATTGGAGTATCGGGTGGCATAATCTAGTACTGCCAGAATGTATTGATGGCCCCAGGCTGACTTTTCCAATGGTCTTACTATGTCCATAGCTATATGCTCAAATGGGACCTCGATAATTGGCAGAGGTACCAGACGGGCCCTTAAGTGTGGTCGGGGCCCATGTATCTGGCATTCCGGACAGGATGTGCAATATCGCCGGACCGCTGCATAAATGCCAGACCAAAAAAACCTCTGTAGAATTCAATCCAGGGTCTTATCTACCCCTAGATGGCCCCCGAACAGATGGCTGTGGGCCAGATCCATTATGGCTCTTTGATGCTTCCGTGGGACCAAGAGTTGTTGTATGACTTGCTCTTGGACCCGGACTACTCTGTATAGCACGTCGTTCTTAATCATATAATATGGCCCCGGACCCTTAACTCTCCCCTCCACGGGAACCTCATTTACCTTGACTACTTCTTTGAGAATATTGTGGTATATGGGATCATTGGCCTGGTCCTGACCAAAATTCCCATGTGCGATCCCCATTTGTCCAAACTCGGGGGGAGGGGGGGTCTACCTCCGTCTCCCCCTCGGGGAAAGCCCCTGGGGAACAGGTCCGGCAATAGGGTTGTTGATCGCCGACCCCAGACCCACTGTCAGTCGACCCCTTTCTTTCCCCTACAAGCGTAGACTTCTGGCATTGGGTCAGGACCCTCATCCCCTTCCTTTTATTCGCCCTCCTAGTCTGCCTGGACTTCCCCAGCGGGGAGAACAAATCCTGGCTAAATTCATGGAAGGACGGGGGAAGGTTAACCATCTGGGCCACACCCTGCATCTCAGGGTCATTATTTTCTTCTACCTTCTCCCCGGGGAGTAGGCTATCAAATCACGGGAAGTCTCGTCCGATAAGGACAGGGTAGGGGAGTTTTGGAACTACTCCCACCGTCAACCTAGTGGGGTTTCCGAGAACTTCTATTTTTACGGGGATGGTTGGATAATAGTTGACATCCCCATGCACACAGAATATTCCCGAGTGTATGGCCCGGGATAGTTGGTCCTGTCCGACCAGCTTCCCCGAGACTAACGTGATTGCACTTCCTGAGTCTACTAAGGCTGTGGTCTTTATACCATTCATCTTAACAGGCCTAGTGTATCTATGAGGGATCATCGCAACCCCAACTAGACTTATTAGATCACATGGTCCCCCTATATCTCCCAGTTCACATTGCATAGGCTCTCCTAGATTCGGGCATTGGGCAGAGATATGCCCCAATTCGCCACAGGCATAACATTGGTACCCCGCTCGGGGCAGCCCCCTATTTTTCGGGCTGCTGGGCTTTATCTCTCGAGTCTTTCTCCCCCAGTCCTCAAGTCTGTCCGGGACCGCTGGCTGCTCTTCCGCCTCCTTCCTCTCCTCCATTGTCCAGCCTAGCGCTAAGGCAAACCGGGGCCTCGGTGCAGAGACTGGTCTCTGGTTCTGGCGCCTTCTTTCCCTGATGTCCGAGAAAGTTCTTGGGCTGCTAAGTGTCTCTCTACGAGGACAACTAGTTCATCATACGAGGAGGGATCATTTTGGCGGACCCACCCTCGTACACCCGGTGGCAACCCTCTCATGTACCTGTCCAACACCAGGATTTCCACTACCTTCTCCGGCCCATGGGTCTCAGGGCAGAGCCACTTCTGGGCGAGGTGGATCAAGTCAAATAGCTGAGACCTCAGCGCTTTGTCATCCCGGTACTTCCACTCGTGGAAGCGCTTGGCCCTTATGGCCCGCGTCAACCCTGACCTCGCCAGGATTTCTGCCGTCAGCTGGGGATAATCCATAGCTGCTTCTGTGGTCATATCGAAATATGCCTTCTGAGCCTCCCCACGCAGAAATGGAGCCAGGATGCCTGCCCACCGGTCTTGGGGCCAGGCCTCCCGCAGTGCCGTCCTCTCGAATGCAAGGAGATACGCCTCTATATCGTCATCCGTTGTCATCTTCTGTAAATAGTTGCTTGCGCGTAGCAGCCAGGTCCCCTGGGGCCCGTGCGTCAGTGTGGTCAGGGCTTTCAACTGGTTCACTACTTCATTCAGGGTGGCTCGATCTTGGACCGCCTGGTTCATCAGCAATTGGTCTGTCTCCTGTTGGACAAGTACTGACTCTTGCTGGGCCACCATCTGTACTCTAGTAGCCTCTTGTTGGGCAGCAGTGGCCTGAATCAACGCCTTCACTACATCCTCCATTTTTTTTTTTTTTTTTTTTTTTTGTGATTTACCTTGCCCTGAGATGGCTTGCCACAGAGCCTCACTACATTCCACTCCTGACACCAAGTGTGGCAAAATACCTTCTTCTCCTCAGCAGGCTCAGTCCTTTCTAGCCTTGGAGACACAGGCTTGGGCAAAGCAAATCCTTGTAGGTAGCACAGGGTCTGGCTATTCCTTCCCTCAGTCAGTCCCTTGTGCTTGTTTATCTTCCCTTCTGGGGACAGAGTGCGGTCTTCCTTGCAGGAAGGGTTCAGAGCCTTGCTGCTCCTAGCTCACTGGGAGCTTCCCTGCTTCTCTCACTCTCTCTCCCCCCTCCCTTCCACGCCAGAGAGGGTTTAAAAAGGTCCCAAGTAGTTGGAGCCAGCTGAACCTAATTAGTTCCCTGGTAACCCTTTGCCTAGCTGAACCTTATTTCCCCATGGTTCTCTCTCCTCAGTGGCTTGGGAGAGGCCTTTTTAACCCCCTGGGACTGATTACTACCCCCCCTTTTGTAACTGTTTGTCCTGGGTTTGCCACAATATCTAAACTTTAAATCCTACAGCAGTTAGGCCCAACACTGCCAATGGAATAAATCAGAGTAATATTTTAAGTGCCCTTGACCCAGGCTACATGTGTACACAAAATTATGTGTATTGTTATGCCTAAAATTATATGCTCACTGCAATTCAACATGAAAAACAGGCATTTAGATATTTGCATATGCAAATACCAGGCTTGTTCATGGAATCACAATAAGAGCTGTCCAAATGTGTATACATTTTTGTACACAGGTCTTGGGCTTCTTTATTTTTTTGTTTTATTTATAATTCTGACCCTGATTTTTTGTTTCCAAAATTTATCCAAATTAGTTTGCAAAATCTGCGTTAAAGACTCGTGAGGATAGGAATTTGGAAAGTTCTGAGAATGGGTCGCTCCTGCCAGAAGCAAGAGTATTCTTAATGTGAAGAGACAGCCAAAAATAAAATATAATTGAGGAGGAGGCTGGTGGAAGTTTGCCAAACATTTTGAAAGGTTCAGTTTGGATTTGGTTTTAGAAACACGCAAAGATGGGTTTGTTGTTTTTTCTTAACCTTTGACCTACCCTGGACTCAAGCTACGTAGCTGTAATCTCAGTGTGTACTGTACATTTTCTTCCATATTCTTATAGACAAGGACAATTTCAAGGTGTAACATCTCAAAAGATAGGGTTAAAGAAATCAGTACTTCTCAAGAGCAGAAATTGATGTTGTCTTCATAACATGTCTCTCTCTTTTTAGCCTACAAGGAATATATTCCCCAACCAATGCTCCTTAATATATATTAAGAAAACATGAATAATTCACTTCAATCTTGTCTTGATTGGATAAATAGTCTAATATAGTATGTGTTTTTGCCATGGTAGATAATAAAAAGATAACCACATCGAGCAAATAAATGAAACAAAGCTTAATATAGTGGCATTGTTCACATAACAGTGGTTAACACTTTGGACCTGATTCTGATTTCACTTACACACTGTATATGTGGCAACTTCAGGCATTCTTGTGGAGATGCTGCATTGTGAGGAGTGCACGCACGCATGTGTGCACACATACACAGAAACAATCTTGAATTAACTTTAAGACGGGGGGGGGAGGGATAGCTCAGTGGTTTGAGCGTTGGCCTGCTAAACCCAGGATTGTGAGTTCAGTCCTTGAGGGGGCCACTTGGGGATCTGGGGCAAAATCAGTACTTTGTCCTGCTAGTGAAGGTAGGGGGCTGGACTCAATGACCTTTCAAGGTCCCTTCCAGTTCTAGGAGATGGGATATCTCCATTAATTATTATTATTAACAAGCAGAAAGAACAGTACACAAGATGATCCTGTCACTTGCTTTATAGAGAGACAAACACTGTTGGGGGAGCAGTAGTATTCATTTAGGTCTGGTCTATACTACCCGCCTGAATCGGCGGGTAGAAATCGACCTCTCGGGGATCGATTTATCGTGTCCCGTCGGGACGCGACAATCGATCCCCGAATCGCTGCTCTAACTCCACCAGCGGAGGTGGTAGTAAGCGCCGCCGACAAAAAGCGGCAGAAGTCGATTTTGCCGCCGTCCTCACAACGGGGTAAGTCCGCTGCAATACGTCGAATTCAGCTACGCTATTCACGTAGCTGAATTTGCGTATCTTAAATCGACTCCCCGCTGTAGTGTAGATGTACCCTTAGATACAATACAGTGTAAATCAGGTGCAACTCTATAAGTGTGAGAGAGACACCAGAATTCAGTCCTACATCTGTGTTTCTATTACCATACTCAGTTTTCATGTGTTTATAATTTGACTATGAAATATAAAGCTGGCGCAAACAGTGATCTTTAAAAACTAGACTTTCCATTATTGACAAACAAAAAAGCTTAGCAGCCTTGCAAACCCAGAGAACCTTTATTACAAGATGCAGAACAGCTCCTGACCGAGGTTAACCCTTATTTTTCAAAGGGGCCATAAAGCTGCCCTATAGTTGCAGCTAGGGATTGCCCTTGTAAGTGAAATTCTGTGAGATACGCTGACATAAATAAAAAAAAAAAAAAATGGAAGCAAAACTGGAAATCTCAGGAGACCTGTCTCTCTCATGAAATTTCCAGCAGTACTTTATTTTAGATAGCCAGAAAATACACCACTGTGACTCTAACTTTCTTATTGGATTGGCGTCCTTGTTTCCAGTCCCAAATAAAACCAAGAAAATATCTATCAAACTCTATATCTCTATCTTTTAATTGAGTTGTTATTGTTAGACTTAAAAATAGACTTAAATCTGAGCTTCAGGTTACACTTTATTTGTATCTGACTCATTATGCTCATAGCAAATCTTTTCAGATGAAATATGAGAGTCGATAAAGATGTTCATATTTCATAAGCATGATACTCAAGCACTATACACAAATTATTATTCACTACGTGGTAACAATATGCTCAGTGTTATGCAAGATACTGCATATGACACGTCCCCTGCTTTAAGAGATGAGGATCTATATGGCAGACCTAATGTCAGACCTATGCCATGAATGTCAAAAACACTTCTCTTATGTAGATGAAATTACTAAACTTATCCAAGAAAGCATAACCAGAAAACGGTGTCACTTAAAAAAGCTAAAAGCGGATTGACTTAAATATGTTTAATTGTAAAAACAGAGCTATTTAAAATCTCCCATATAATAAAAAATGGTTACCCACCTTCTCATGATTTTTGTTTTTTGAAATGTGTGCATATGTCCATTACGCTAGGTGTTTGTGCATGTCTCATGCACCAGTGCTGGAGAGTTTTCCCTAGTAGTACCCACAGGGGTTCCTTTGTACTGATTCCTAGATGATAGACTCCGATGGATTGGGGAAAGAGGTGGGTTAAACTGCTCTACAGCCAAAATGCTTCTGAAATAAATGTAGTCAAACTTTACTAGTTCTGGGTCACTGAGAACGAAAATGATGCTTCAAATTGTTGATTGGCTCTAGTTTTCAAGATATGCTATTGGGTCAGTATATACCACCCTTGACTTGGGAATGGCGGAGGATAAGTGAGTTATAAAGGGAAGGGATCTCAATTTAAACCAGAATTGACTCAAATACATCTTTGACTGAATCTATGAATAAATCTATGACTGGGTTTGGACAGTACTTGGTTTTTAGGCAAAACAATGAATGATGCAATCTGAAGCTGGTATTGCATCATACATGATATGAATTGCATCATGTTATTCCTAGAAGTCATGGATGATGCAATCATAACGAAGCTTACATCACTCTGCTGAACAAATTGCCCTATATCAGCTCTAGAAATCATACAGTGTCATGCTCTCTTATTTGTCAGTGTTTGATTTTGCAAAGGGACACATTTCTGTTTAGCCAAAGTGAGCAGAGATGCCTCGTACTTGTGTGAACAGTGCAGATAACTTCTGCTATGTTTGTGATGAAGTGACTTTTGCATCACAAAGGCGCAGTATAGCCACTATGGTTAAGAAAGCCTATCACCTTTCTTTTGGCTGCAAAATTGGAGATCAGGACAAGAGGTGGGCCCCACACATATGCTGCAACACTTGTGCAACAAATCTTTGCCAGTGGTTGAACAGGAAAAGGAAATCTATGCCTTTTGCAGTGCCAATGATTTGGAGAGAGCCAACAGATCATACCAGCAATTGTGACTTCTGCATGGTGCCTCCAGTTGGGAAAGGTGTGTCAAAGAAGAAAAAGTGGACTGTGCATTATCCAAACATTCCATCAGTTATAGGCCCAGTACCCCACGGAGAAGGACTGCCGGTCCTGATGCACCGGAATCATTCTCACTTGAGTCAGACGAGGAAGAGGAAGAGGATGAAACTTCCGGTTTCTCCCATCCTCCTCCTCTGAACCACACCTCATAACACAAGGTGAACTGAATGACCTTGTCAGGGATTTGGAACTACCCAAGAGTAAGGCAGAGCTGTGGGGCTCCAGACTACAGCAGTGGAATCTCCTGGCAGGTGATGTTAGGGTTTCCATGTTCCGTGACTGTCAAAAGGATCTTGTCCCATTCTTCTTCATGGAAGGTGATCTTGTAGCCTGCAACAACATCGATGGTAGCCCTCAACATCGTTCACGATCCAGATGAGTGGAGACTGTTCATTGATTCATCGAAGACGAGTCTTAAAGCTGTTTTAGTGCATAATGGCAATGTTTTGCCATCAATTCCAGTTGGTCATGCAGTCCATCTGAAGGACAACATGAAACAACTTTTGAGGTACATAAACTATGACCAACATCAGTGGCAGCTTTGTGGCGATTTGACGGTTGTTGCTCTCTTGCTTGGTCTGCAGACTGGATACACAAAGTACTGCTGTTTTCTCTGCAAATGGGATAGTCGTGCAAGAGATTCCCACTACATCAAGAAAGATTGGCTACTCAGACAGTCATTGGAGCCTGGGAGGAAAAGTGTTCAGCATCCGCCACTTGTTGAATCAAGGAAGATTTTGTTACCACCCTTACACATCAAGCTGGGTCTGATGAAGAACTTTGTCAAGGCCATTGACAAAACATAAGCAGCTTTCAAGTACCTCCGTGGAAAATTTCCAAGGTTAAGTGAAGCTAAGATAAAGGAAGGTGTCTTTGTTGGTCCTCAGATTCGTGAAGTTCTTCGAGACGATGCATTTGACCATGCACTGCGTGGC
This sequence comes from Trachemys scripta elegans, assembly GCF_013100865.1. Lineage (NCBI taxonomy): Eukaryota > Metazoa > Chordata > Testudines > Emydidae > Trachemys > Trachemys scripta. The sequence goes on from NC_048303.1 coordinate 103,948,860, forward strand.
AAGGAAAAGATGGCATGGAAAGCCTTCCAGTTAGTGGCAATACATTTTCTCAGAAACAAAAAGGCAGACAACTACAGGTTGTTGGTGGAAAACCTCCTCAAGGCATACAAAAGCTTGGTTGCAACATGTCAGTAAAGATACATTTTTTGCACTCTCATCTAGATTTTTTTCCACCGAACTGCAGAGCAGTGAGCGACGAGCACGGCGAGTGATTTCACCAGGACATTGCAACAATGGAGAAACGCTATCAGAGTAAATGGAGCCCATCAATGCTTGCAGACTATTGCTGGACAGTGACAAGAGATGCTCCATTTAATGAATACAAGAGACAAGCCATGAAGCGCTGAGTAGACACTGAATAAGACTAAACTATGTACATAATAGTTTTTTTGCCTTTTGTTTCATAATAAATTTTATTTATATAACCCTTTTGCTGATTTTTAAATTGTTACATAAACAGGACAGGTGAAATATTATCATGTAAAGCAACCATAAACACATGAAAAGACCTAGGTTTACAATTTATGATTAAAACTCTACTATCTACACAATATACATAGACATAAAATGTAAAAACTTAAATATCTTAGAAACAGTAGCCAATCAGTTGTTTTAATTGTCATATTTGAATTCAGCACATCAAAATACATAATAAATAGCACATTTTATCTCTGAAGCAGACGATTTCTCAAAAATTGTAGACCAGTGTTATTTAATGGACATATGCAACACATCTCAAACAATAGTTATGAGAAGGTGAGTAACCATTTCTTTTTCTATGTGTGATTGCCCATGTCCATTACACTAGGTGACTCTCAAGCAGTTTCCAGTGGCTGTGGTGCTAGGAGTGTCATCAGAAGAGAGATTGCAGAACTGCTTTCCTTACATTTGCATCTTCCCTTGATACAGTAGTAATCACATAATGTCTAGCAAAAATGTGGACTGAAGATGATGTTGCTGCTCTAGATGTTTCACACCAATGTCATTGAGGTTGAGTGTATTCTTGCTGAATGCTCAGAGAGCTTTTCAAGATGTCTTGGATCTTGTAGCACGTGACAATATAGCTCATACGCCACTTGGACAGTCAGTTGTGCTGTAACAGGATGTCCTTTCATCGTTTTTCTGTAGGAGACAAACAGCTGGGTAGAGATAAAAAAAAGCTAGTGCTCAACAAACATTCAAAGTGTGGTGATTGTATTCATCTTTAGAAGCATATGGTTTTGGAAAGCAGAAAGGTATATACATACATTGGTTGAGATGGAAATCCAGTACTACTTTGGAGAGAAAATTGGGGTGGGAGTATACGGAAGATCCATCACTAGAGCGTGTTGTTCTTCAGCAATTCTACCCGAGGTGATGGCTATTAGATCACCTTCAGTGAGGGGTGTAACAATGAACAGGAGGCTAACCATTTGAAAGGGAAGGGCTGATAACACTAAATTCAAACTCCACTGTGGAGTAGGGTGTCTGATACGTGGGAACAAGCTTTCTAGGCCTTTAAGGAGCCTGGTGGCCATAGGGTTAGTGAATACAGTCCTATAATACAGGGGTGAAACACTGAAATTGCAGCTAGATGCACTCTGATAGAGCTGACCACCAAACCTGACTCTTTTAAATGTAAAAAACAGTCCAAAATCTTTTGAACCATAGATTGCATAGGAGGCACACCATGTCTAGTGGACCAGATAGAGAAACACTTCCACAAGCTAAGTTGAGTAGCCCTTGTGGATGGTGTCGTACTAACTATTAAGGAGGACTTCCCAGACTGTTTCTGAACAGTGTGCTTCTTCTGAGAACCAAGTTACGAGGCAAAGTGATTAAGGGTTTGGATACAACACCTTCCTGTGATTCTGGGATATCAGGTACTTGACTAAAAGCAGAGGCCAGGGGTCCTTGACTGACAGCTTGTGCAAGTCCAAGAACCACAGCTGCCTTATCCAGGCTGGTGCGATGAGTATCACTTTGTCTTGCTTTTACTTCAGCTTGAAAATGACCTTGGGAATCAATGGCTCCTGAGGGTGGACATAGAGCAGGCCCACATTTTAGGAGAAGAAAAACATGTTGGAGATGGATTAGGAGCTGAGGACTGCTTTCAAACAGAAAAGGGAGCATTTCTTGTTCTGACAGGTTGCAAATAAGTCCTCTGATGGGACTCCAGTTTGAAATATTCATGTTAGAATGGTTGTGCTGAGAGAGTACTCGTCATCCAAGCTTGCTCAGTCAGTCCTCCAAGCCATTCTGAACTCTCAGAAGATCTGATGCTATGAGAGTCAGGGAATTTTGAATGCAGAAATTACATTATTTGACTGCTTCCTGGCAAAGGCTTTCTGATCTGGCACCCCCTCTTTGTTGATATAGAATTGTGGTGGTGTTGGTAAGTACGTGGATAATCCTGCCCTGTATGAGGCAGGAACTGGTAGCATGTTCTGGCAATTGCCCATAATTCTAAAAAGTTCTAAAAGTCCGGAGAGACAGCTGAGTGGATCACAAGCTTTGAGCTTGCTGATCTCCCAGATGCATTCCCCACTGTGTGGCTGAAGTGTCTGTCTCTTAAGTCCAAGACGGGAGAGATGGGGAGAACAGGACTCCCTTGCAAATGTTGTCTTGGTTCATTCAGAAATCCAGTGATGATAAGATCTTGTCTGGAATCTTGTCTGTCCAGGTGATATACCTGAGGGTGACTTGAGCCATGTTAGAGGGTTACAGAGATGCAATCTAGCATGTGGGCAGATGTCACGTAAGTGCATGCCTCCATATGCCCCAGGAGACTGAGGCAGTTCCTCACTGAGGATCAGGGATGGTCCAACAAGGATATATGGAGATCTCACCAAACTAATTACCTTGAAAGTGGCATAAAAGCCCTGGCTAGGATTGCATCCAGGACTGCCCTGATGAATTCTATTCTCTGGAGGGGTGTGAGGATCAATCTTTTTCTTTGTTCATTTCCAGGCCTAAGCTTGATAATAAATTCAATGGATAATTCTTGTACCTTCTGAAAGAGCAACCCAACACCAATCACTCGTCCAGGTATGGATATACCTTGACAGCCCATTGGTGGAGGTAGGCTGCTACCACTTCCATGCATGTGGTGAAAAAACTTGGTAGGTTGACAGGCTGAAGAATAGAACTGTGAACTGGAAGTAATTTTTTCATACTACTAAACTTAGAAATTTCCTTTGGCCAGGGTAGATCGTCAAGTGAAAATACACATCCCTCGTGTTGAAGGCAACATAGCAAACTCTCAGGGATAATGATTGCCAGGGAAACCATATGGAACCACAACTTCGTGATGTATTTCTGAAGACTGAGACTGAGAACGCCTCTCTCTTTGGGTATTAGGAAGTAGTGGGAATAACCCTCTTCCCTGGTACTGAGCGAGTACTTCTTTTGTGGCACCCAAATAACAGAGTCTGCACTTCATCCCTTCATACAGACTTCTGAAATGGATCCCTGAAGAGGGATAGATGAGAAGAGAGGTAAGACAGAAACTGCAGGGTATATCCTGATTCCACCCTGGATGGGCTGCAGGGGATTGGCTGCCATGCAATTAGTAAATGTGACAATCTGATCCCAAAGTGGGGAAGATTCTCAGTGAGATGCTTAGTACGCTGACCTCAACAGGGGAGACATACAGGCTGCTTCAAGACCTGTGGCTGTCTGACGGAAGTAGTGGAAGTGGATGGCTGGTGCCCTCTCTTTTGTTGCTTGTGCTTCCAACTGTACTGAGCTGCCTGTCTAGGTATGTAATATTGCTGCCTCGGTGGGAACTGAGGGCGACACTACCATCTGTGAGGAAAAGAAGGCAGAACCCTCAAAGGGGAGATCTTCAATTGTCTGTTGTAATTCTACAGGAATCCCTGATGGCTGGAATCACAATGAGCAGTTACTGCAATTGCAATGACTCTGGCAGCTGAATATGCTACATCCTGGGAAAACTTCAATGTGGATCTTGCAACCAGCTGAACTCCCACCAGGAAAGACTGGAACTCACCTTTGGAGTCTTCTGGCAGCTTGTTGATGAATTTGGCCAACTCATCCTAATTGGAATAATAATATCAGGCCAAAAGAGCTTGATGATTTGCTATGCATAATCACAACCCTGCAGTTGAATAAATCTTTGTGTCTAAAAGTCCAAAGTTTTTTACATATTTGTATTCAGGAGTTGCTTTTGCTTCACCTTTGTGGTATCTTTTATTTACTGCCCCCACTGCCAGGGAGTTTGGTGTGTGTGTGTGGGGGTGCTATTGATAAAACTATTTATATCTCTATGAAGGAACTTAGTATTTGGGCTCTGTGCACTTTGCCAGTGGTGGGAGGCCTACAAGCCTCATTTATAGGGAGAGCAACTTTCCATGAAGTAGCTGACATAAAATGCCTCAGTTTGTGAGACTTTTCCTCCACAAGCTCGATTTTATCCCCAGGGAGGTAGAAATTCTTTTCATGAGCTCTTGATAGGCATTAAAATCATCTGGTAGCAAAGATAATGATTATGATACCAGAGTCTCATCCAGGAAAGATGTTCAGAGGAGCAGGTTAGAACCCTCTTGAGTCTGGTGTTGCAGTATTGATGCTGAAGGCCTGTCTGAAGCAGACAACTCTGCACCCCACAGAAGCTCAATACTGACATTGAGCAGTCTACCGATACTGCATGGAAAAACTTCTTCCCTGGGGATCTTTTTCGGTGGTATAGCGGTTGCCCAATACTGACTTTGAACAGTCTCTCAGCACTGGGCAAGGAGACTTATCAGGGACCATTTTCTGTAGTACAGTGGAGACGAGTGTCTAGACACTGGAGGCATCCCACACAGTACCCAGTAGGACCAATGATGGACCTGTTACAGTACTGGAGGCTAATTGTGTCACACACTCCATTCTCTCTATCTGCTCTTGTCAGCATGACTCCTGTGAGAATGAATATGATCCATGGAGGAAACCCTGGATTCCCTGAAATGGGAGATGTAAGAACCCACTTCAGACTCCCAGGAGGAGTATGAGTTCTCCAAATGTCATGGTGGAGAGGTACCAGAAATCATTGTGGGAGATTGGGACCATGATCTGCGGTGGGCCTGTGGGTACTAGAAGCAACAAAGGGGGCTTCTTAGCTATCAGTACTGTGTGCTGTGGTGGAGTGGTTACCAGTGGTCTTGGAGCTCACAATGAGATTGCTGAACCTGAAGTCAGTGGCACCAAGCTGATACAGACTTGGAAATCAATGTAAGCACCACCTGTGATGGCCTGGGAAGGCACTGCCAGCCTCAATAATTGGTGTATGTGGAACTGAGAGGCTCAGCAGCTTCTTCACAGCGGTATGTCCCTCTGGACTTGTCAGTACAAAAATGGCCCTTTGACCTGCTGTGAGCAGAGGCGACAGCTTTAGAAACTGCACCGAGGAAGAAGCTGGTCTTTAAGTCATAGTATGAAAACCAGAGTCAAAGGCTCTAGCCTATTTGAGCCACTAGGTTGCTTCATCACAGAGTGATGGGCCACAGAGGGCACTCTATCTTTGGAGAGCCCAGAATCCATGGAGTACTAACTTTAGACAACGAGTAAAGAGAAAAACAATGAAAGATTCAAGGCCCCAAAACTGAGTACTACTAACAACAACAAAAAACTAACTAAAGACAGCACATTTGCTGAAGGAATAAACAGATGGAATGCTCCAACCTCAGATAGTAAGATGGTAGAGAAGGATGGGTGGGGCAGCTCTGCCTGTATACCCTCGGGTCAGAGTCTGAGGAACACCAGAATGAAGATGTGGCCACCCCTATGGGTACTGCTAGGGAAAACTCTGGCACCCGCGCATGAAATGCGCATACACAACTAGTGTAATGGACATGTGCAATCACTCCAAGAAGAACACTTGTTTTGTATTCTATGCAACATTTTAATAAAACATAAAAGGAAATTAAATACAATCATCTTACATAATAGCTTCCTCTCATATGGTGACACACTTGCCAATTTACTACAATCTAATCAGTAATTGAACCTTGTGCTACACTTTTATTGGGTTTCCCTGCTGGGTCTGTTGCCCACTTAGGAGTGTAGAAATGAATTCATTATATTGTGTTTTTTTATCTCTCTTAGCCATCTTAGCTTCCTTTTCTTTGTTGGCTGTTTTTGCACAGCATCACAATACCATCAGATTAAACCTCTCTCAAATGAGCTCTCTTTCTCTGCCTCTTTTCCTCAACATATATAAGTCATTTTGTTCAAGTTCTTGCTCCCCTTTTATAGTTAATAGTAGTTTTCTGTACAATGTACCGATTCTTTGACTAACCAATTGTTTGACAGGAGGCATTACAGCTACCATGGAGAGAATAGCATTCCACAGTTTAGGGCTACAATTCTGGTATCTTTCTTTTTGAAAGAAACTCTCTGCCTTGGGGCTGACTTTCTGTCTAGAATTTTTAGATCCTTCCTGTTTAGGGGAAAAAAATCCAACTGTGCTATTAGTGCAGAAAACAACTCCCTAAAGTTTCTAAAGCATCAGACTTTCTACATTAGTTATAATCTTCATCCACTATGTGATTATTATCATAAATAATACAGGAGATAATTAGATTAAGTATATTTTATTAAAATCATCTTTATTTTAAATTTGATCTCCTTTAAAAAATATGGGTTTCTCCTGCTACGGTGAAATCATATCAGTTTGCAGTGCTGAGTTAACAAACTATAACAGCAAGGAAGAATGGTCTTGTGGGAGATAGTGGACTGGAACACAGGAGACCTGGTTGATTTCCTAGTTCTGCCAGAAATGTCCTGTGCGTGACCTTGGACATGCTATTTAATCTCTCTGTGATTCAATTCTACAGCTGTAAAATGTTCCTTTCTTTGTCTAACTAGTCTATGCAGTGATAGTGTGTGTGTAGCCATGTTGGTCCCACAATATTAAGGAGACTAGGTGGGTGAGGTAGTATCTTATATTGCATGCAGAAGCTAGTCGAATAAGATATATTAACTCACCCACCTTGTCTTGTTTATATCTCTTACAAGCTCTTTAGGAATTAGACTTCTCTTACTATATATATTTTATGGTTCAGTATGCTGGGGCCTCCAGAGGTCTGTTTACAAAGCCTGCCGAAGCAAGCCTCTTAGCCCTGGTTGACAGACTCTGGTTAGTGGGACTCATGCTAGCACTGTAAAAATAGGTGCTACTGAGATACAAATGATAATAGAAGTCCCATCAGGACTATAGAGATTGACAGTCATTGTAGCTGCAACTATGTCCTGTCTCCTTCTAGGATTGTGGGCTGTGTCTCCTCCTTCCCCTCAAATCCCCATCCCCCACCCCCAATATGGACTTTGCCTTACTTGTAACCATGTGTCTCTTTTTTTCTGGCTTCCCAAAGACACATGCCTTTCAAGCAGAGACAATTCCTCCTCTAAGACTCCATTTGTAGAAGATTGCCTATATACAGTATGTTGTTTTTCTTTCCTGAAAGTTAAGCCAAAATACATCTCCTTGATGCTGTGAAATCTAATTACCATAAATGTATAGTTTTAGACCATTCTAAAACATGGGGGACGATTTTGATTAACTTATTGCTCCATCAGAAAAGTACTCATGATCACTATCAGCACAGACAATGTCACTACAAAATTTTGAAAAAAACAAAAACAGACCATTCAAGAATTATTTCTGTTCTTCTATAAATAATGCATTTTATTTCAGAGTATAAATATTGCAAATATTAAACACTTGTATTTCATGTCATAAAAACAAAAAAAACGCTGATATTTGACAGTACAATAAAAAATGTCCTTGACAGATTTTAACAAAGAAAACAAATAAAAAGACTTCGTATAAGGACTCTCTAAAATTGTCAATGTATTGGTAGTGGTATGTGAGAAATCAAGGCTTTGCGTGAATACAGTGCATGTATAGGCATAAATTTAAGGTTTAAATAACAATAAAGTTCACAAACACATACTTAGAGTTTGCAACTGCTCCCACTGGAGTCAGTGGCAAAACTCTCATTGACTTCAATAATAATAGGATCTGGCCCTTAAGCTTAGTCTCTTATTAGTGGTTGTAGCAGTCGGTCATTTCCTAGGGTACAACTAGCAACAAGAAAAAAAAATCCAAACCTACATTGGTAAGAGTGTTATTTAACTGATTGCTCTCCATGCCACAGGACTAAACGAAAAGCAACTACCCACTTTTGACACAACAAATTGAGTCCCAGCTACCCTAAACAAAGGTAAAAGAGAAAAGAAAAAAGGAAGGAGAGTCTTCTGCCCCCTAAAAATGACCTGTACCATTACTTGCCAAGAACTAACAAAAATGTCAGGGAGATGGCAGATCTCTAGTGTAGTTGCAAGTTAACAACTCCTTGTTTGGACAAAATGGGCTGGAATATAAATACAATGCAGCTTCTTTGTCTACACACCATGCTTTAGGCTTGAGTAGGTGTGGGTCAAATGGGTCAGATAAAATAAGTAAATCTGCCAGAAGCTTGCAGCTTCAATGTGTACTAAAAGGGAGTTCATGTAAACCTTTCCTTCAGTTTGGATCAATATGGATTCTTATTTTTCCCCCACACCACGCAAGTGAACACCAACTGAAGATTTGCCTCAAAATCTCAAAGCAACCACTGCATTTCACCAGGTGAAACTTCCTGTTTTGTATGGCTTTGATGTGTCTAGAAAACAGAATTTCTGTCCTGCGGGGAATTTTGTTTTTTGTTCTAAATTGGGACAAAACATTGAAATTTCAACTGAATGGAAATTCTGAAAAATTTCTGTTCAGAATGTCAAAATGACCATATCAAAAGTTTTATTTCAATAACATCAAAACATGTTGTTTCAATAATTTCAAAACATGACACTACAATATGAAACATTAAATATGTTATATAAATTAAATATTGAATATTAAAATTAAAATTTTACAATTTAAAAGTCACAAAAATGAAATGGGAAAGTTGAAATGAGAAAGTAAAAAAGGAATATTTCATTTTGATTTCAAATCATTTACAAATTTTTGCATTAAAACATTTTGTCAATATCAACACACTGCTGTGAAACATTTCAATTTTGACAAAAGGGCACTTTTAATGTCATGGTTGATTTGGACAAAGGGGTTTGGTTCATGCCCATTCTTACTCAAAAGGTATGCGAACTTGATGTATTTCTGAGCTATGCTGGGGTGATAAGATTACATCTTTCTCATTTGAATGACTATATTTTGAAAACCCTAAACATTTAATGCAAAAAAAAAAAAAAAAAAAAAAAAACAACCCTCAATGTTCAGCTTATACAGTTACAGTTAAAAAAGAAGAAAAAAGTCAAAAAATGTAGAAATTACACTTTCAACAACACAACATAGCCACTTGGCTTATATGTAGTTTTCTGTTCTTGATTTATTTGTCGAATGTGTAAAATAATTTATTATTGTTAACTCTGTTAAATGTATAGCTCAGACTATACAAAACAAGCAACTTGGCTGGATTCATGTTGCACTGGGATACTTTCTTGCATTTTTTTTTACTATTCAAATTTAACATTTAATTTTTTTTAAAGGCATTTGATATGTAGGACCAGATTCTGATCCCATTACTCTTCCTGAAGAGCACCTCACTATAAGAATAGTTTTATTGAAATCAGATGTGATATTTATAAGGTAAGGTGCCATTCAATGTGAATAAAGGAATAAAATTTAGCCCATAATAATTAGAGAAGTGTTTGAGCTGAAACTCAAATCCCTATATCCCTAAATTTTGACAGGAACAGAATCTGGATTTATACAGTGCTGGTGACTCCTATTTCCAAACTAAAACTGTGGATCCAAATTTTGCATCTCTAACAATAATCATTCTCGATCAAATCCTGGTTCCACTGAAATCATTAGTTAGTTATCCTGCCACTGTCTTTTTTGGGGATAGAATTTAGGCTTCATATTAGAATTATTATTTGCACAGTAACCTCAGGTGAGTTGTTCTAATTCACAACTCAAAAACTTAGAATGCCCATGACACACTGAGTCCAGTCTGTTTCTCCCAATGGAAATGGTATTATATTAATTTACTTTGAACAAGGAACAATTTTTTTTGTTTTTATTTGGAATATATCTTGGATTTTCTACAGTTGTACCAAGCCCTTACTTCTGATGTATAGTGCTATTAATTTACCCTCATGTTCCACAACAAGTTAAACAGATACATGATTGAATAAATTATCCACACTATCAACTTTTTTTGCAAATATTTCATTTTATAATTTTAATGATAATTAATAATTAATTTATAATATGCTTCATGCATATGCAGTATCACTAACACATTTACCTGACTTATTTTAAAGAATAAGTAATGCAAGCTTCCTTGCAAACAAAAGAAAACAATTCATGAAATGCATATGACTTCTGTTACGTAGCAAACTTATATACATCAGAATTTGTGTTACGCAAGGCAGTCAGAATGCTATTCACAAGTTAGGAATTCTACATTTATTTCTTCATAATTTATGCAATTATAAATGTGCATTGGACCCAAATTATGAATCATACATAATCTTTTCAAAAAATCCTATACAATCTATAACGAGAGTTTCATAAATATGTCTAATTAGCACTTCAAATAAAAGGGGGAAAAGAGAGTGTGCAGATCTATAAATCAGTCTTCTTTCTCTCGTCATTATCTTTGCATTCATGTGCAGTTGCTCTGTGGTTCATAACGGTATAGAACAAAAGGCATGGGTTCATTTCTAATAGTTTTTCTAGAAACAGAAGCTTTCTGGCTTAGTAAATCTTTTGCCAGATCATTTGAATTTTTATATAACTTATAAAGCAGCACCTCCTATAATAGTGTACACAGTGTAGGGAGTGCTGGCAATGACACCTAAAGTTAAGGTTGCCTATCACTTTCCATAGAAAGAACCTGTTTTCAGTTGCTTCTAATTTTGCCAAACTTTAACTATTTGGGCTGAAATATTAGGGAAACTTTCAGAAAAAAAAATTCATCAATTTCCAAGAACATAAATGGGAGAAAATATTTTTTTTTCTACCTTAAAAATATTAAAATCATTGAATTGAAAAGCTCTAGCATTTCCATGTTTTAGAGGAGGGAACTGAAATTTGGAAGGGCGTGACCTTGAAGTCAGTGACATATCTTTTGGTGCCCCAGTAATTTGAGTCAAGTTATAAGCATCCAAAAATCCTTATTTGCAAATGGTCAATAAAAGGCAGCAAAATTCTCTCAACATGCACTGAGCATGCTCTAGGTCAGGACTGCAGGTCTTTCCCTGAGCTACTCTGTCTTCTGGGGACATCTGGAACTGAGAGCAGGAAAGCAGTCTCTCCTGTGCCTAGGCAACATGGAAGAGAAGAGGAACAAACTGCACTGAATTTAAGCATGGGGGAAGAGCAGAGTATGTTGCAGAGCCGGGGGGGGAAAATGAGGAGAGGGTGAGAGGAAAATAACTACTTTTTAATAAGAACTAAATTCAATCACATTATCAAAGTTTAATTTTCATTAAGATTCAAAATAAAAGTCCACTACAGATGGATTATGGAATAACAAAGAGAACTGGGCAATTACTGCACACACTTTTTCATGAAAGTTTTGCTGACTTCTACATGGAACTCACTTTTTTTTTTCATAATCCTTTTTACTCATTTCCCTGAACAGTAATGAGTAAATTAGCCCAGTACAAAAAACTTGGAATTGAGAATACACATTTTGTGAACAGAAGGGCTGAGTTTGTGGTGGTGGTCATTCCCTGTTCCTCCGCTCAGCAGAATTTTTTTAAAAATATACTTTACAATATGGGCCAGTTTGTGGCATACCTTGCATGCTCTTCATGTCTCCTTTCTCCTGTGCACAAGCCTTTCATAGCCTGTGTAGCAATGTGGAGGAAAGAGCCACCTGTAGAGGGCTTGTGTCAAACCTAGGCAAATTTGGATGAGGAGTGAGCAGGAAGGGACAGAGCCTCATCTCTGCCTTCACTGTGCAGTAGCATGTTATGGACACATGGCTGTCAGGTGTAGTGCTGTCACAGACTACTTCCCCTCCTCCCCACCCTACCCCCTTACCTGGAATTGGGGGAAACTGGACTCTCCAAATCACAATCTGCTTGCCAATCTGTTCCTGGGGCAGCACATCATGTTCCCCCATACAGGGAGTTAGTGGCAAAGCCACACTTCATCCGAATATGATTTATTTTCTAATGTCACTCTCCCCTCGCCTTCTCTACCTAGCCAGCAACTCCAGATGAAATCCATGAATTTATTTTAAGACTACAGCAGGCAATTGAAAGTTGATGAAAAAAACTCCACCTAAGTCAACACACACAAAGGATTTTTTGCTTGATAATGAGGAGAGAAGAGTGAAACTTTGTGCTATTTTCATCCTTTGTCCTGCACATCCCCGGAGACCTGTCAAATCTGATCTTGGTCCCCAAACAGGGCTGATTTTTTCTTGGCAGGTCTATGGGCCTACATACAGAAGAAGGCTTCCATCACATTCTGAATAATCAATCAATTTTTTGATTAGTTTGAGCCAATCTTTGCTGCAATTTTTAATGTAGGTATACACGAAAAAAGTGAATTAAGCTAGTGCAATTTAAAAAAACAACAACAACTGTTCACCCTTTTTCCCCACTAATTATTTGGCTACTAAGTTTCTTACTGTGACAGTCAATGCCCCTGTATTCACCCCTTGCACATTACTGTAATAATTTTGTACAAAGTATGCTTTGTGAGGTATTATCTGAAAACTCATAATTTGCTGGTCAATACTGTCCTGATAAAATATGTGTGGCAATATGGTATGTAAAATTATAAGATTTTACTGTTTGGTGTTATTAACACATGTTCCAAACCACAGCCCAGCCTACACAGAAGTTGGCAAACATGTCTGTCTCAAACAAAAGAATGTGTGCCATGCTTAGTTTGCATTTAGCAGTAAACAGAGTAATCAAGCACAAAGACAGCTCCAACAGGTGGGAAAAGCAGCAGGAGATATCCTCCCCTAAAGATTTTTGACTCCTGAAACTCAGCTGAAAAATTTTTCTAAGAGGGGAACTGTCACTATGAAAATGAGGCACCTCCTCCTCTCTCACTCTCTATGCATCGATTGACTACACCAGAAGGAACAAAGTAAGCAGCAATTACACAGATGAAGAGGTCCTCTGCTAGAAGTTGGGTCAGAATAACTTTGCTTTGAATTTAACATAGTTTCTTAAGTTAGGCATTAGTTGCATTTTCTCTTTTTTTCTCTTGTAACCATTTGACTTTTATGCTTCATTATTTGAATTCACTTAAAATCTCTCAGTTTATTGTTTTATCTAAACCAATGTGTTTGAACGGAAGTGTTTGAGAAACTCCATTTGGGATAGTAGGATTTGTTCATATCATTTCTCTTAATAAAATGATGGACTTTAGAAGAGCTAATATTGTCTAGGAAAAGATGAACATTTCTGGGAAAACTCTGGACTGGGAGTGTGCTGTGGTCACCCTGCAGTGTAATTCAGGCTAGTGAAACCAGGGTGTGGCTGGCAGGCTGCAGCTCACATACAGATGTATCTGAGAGTGATTTATATGCTGGAGACTACTTATGAGCCATCCAGACTAGAGGCTACAGAAGCAAAGCAAAGGGGACCCTAGGTAACAGGGCTCAGGTAACACAGATATTCATCGGTCTAGACTGTATCCTGGGTATGTCACACTACTCTTAAAGCTTTTGTTTTTCCTTGTGCTGATGAGAATTAATCATAACCTTAGAATGTTCATGTATATTTGAGAGAGGGTCTTGAGTATTTTAGACTTGCTTGTCTATCTTTTCTAGCCTCTTTCCTGGCTCGCTGAGTGATTTTTATTGATAATGTATGAATGAGAAGAAAATCACATATTGATCTTCATGATCTTCATCTTCCAGTGATTGAACAATATGACGTGATTGGAAACACATTGTAAATTCAATCCATTATTATTCTTGGGGGTCACATCACTCCTGACTATATGGATATCCCACTCATTTATTCATGAAAATGTTTGTGAATATGAAAATCTTATGAATTTTAGCATGAATGATCAATCATTCAGTCCAGATTTTTACCTGAAAAGCCTTATCCATTACTCACTCTTTGTTGTTTTCTTGCTTAAAAGTTTAAATCAGGAAGCAGAAACAGTATAATATGACTTAAGTGACCAGTCACATACTTTAAAATAACAAGTGGATAGTCTAAGAGTGAATAGTTTGTGAACAACCCATATATTTTTGTATAAACTACTTGGTAAATACTTAAATTATCAAATATCAAAAATATAAAAAACATAAAAAAATATCAAATATGTTTCTAGAACAGGAGCAAAAGGCTAAAGGAATCTGATAACTTATTCAAAACTAATTAAACCAGTTCTACTAGGCGCTCATGAATGATATAAGACATGCTATGTTATAATACTAGTTATATGCCATTTTCTATTTTATTCATCCCTACATATTGACATATTAAGAGAATTTGGTGCTATCATACATTATTCAATATATAAACAGAAATTGCTCCTAAATGGAATAATAGAAAAAAATTGATTTCTATACAAAATGTTTCAATTAAAAATAGAGATATAAACCCCCTAGAAGACAAAGTGAATTTATGAAATTGTTGTGCAGTGTGTCTTGCCTTTGTTGTTAAGATGGAGGGCAAAAGATTACTGCAGCAGTTGAGAGGATAAGAGATTACCTTATAAAAGGAATACTTACATACAACCTGTATACAAGGCTATCCAATTCAAAAACATTTGCAGCAGTGGGACAAAGTAGACTGTATAAAGATGAGTTTATGGAAATATTGTTTTGCTTTGAAGAGCACTTGATAAGTGAAATACAAAACTCTACATGACTCTTGATCATTCCTACTTCTGAGTATCTCATTTTATGGAAGTAAAATACTGAGAAAAAGAGAAGATGAAGATGGGTAGTTTGCAGATTTGCTATAAAATCTTCGGACTACAATCTAGACTAAAAAGTAAAGCATAGAATGAACCCCACAAAAGCTTTATTTCATATTATTTATTTCCCTTTTTATTCCTATGTTATATTTTTATATTCCTGTGTTGTTAGAATTAGGTATGTGATACTAGAAACTCTGGAGTTCTGTTTGTTCCATATTTATTCTCACAATGGCTTTCATTTCAAGTTTGTTCATTACCCACATCAAAGTTGAGTTTTATAACTGCCAAATCTGCAAAACTAAGCTCTCTTCTTTCTGCTTCTTATATCATCATTAATATTAAGGATGCTGAAATGCAAATCAATGAGGCAGAATAGAATCCAGATCTCTCTCCCCCAAAGAGGCATTTTTTCTGCAATATTAAAAGGAGTAAAAGCTTATTTTTTTTCAACAAAGTAAGGAGGAGACATGCTTTAAAGACACTCTGGAAACAGATACATTCAATCAAATCCTTAGCAGTTGCAAATAGATATTAATTCACAGACTTCAATGGAGTTAAGCGAATTTCCTCAGCAGAATTGGGTAAAATTTCATGCTTCCCATTCCCAAGAGTTGATGCTAACCTTTTGGTTAGGTTGGGGTTTGCTCTATCTACATGTGCTCTCAAATCCTTGACTTTTGCTTTGAGTTTGAGGTTTAAATTAACCCCCAAATTGAAGCTGAAACTCACTGAAACCACTTAACTGTTGCCTTATATGAAATCATGCAAAAACCTATGGCTTTGCATCATATTCACTTGAAATTTAGCCTAGGTTTGTTATTCCTTTACATTATAATAGTTCCTAAATGTTCCAATTAGGGATCAGGGCCCCATTGAGCTAGCTGGAGTACACACACATAATAAAAAAAGAGAGCTCCTTCCCAAAAGATTTTACAATCTAAACATATAGGGCTGGATTGTAACCTCATAATACAACCCTGATAAGACATAGCTGTGCGGCCTTCACCCAGCATGCAGACTGTGGCTCAGGTACTGACAGAGAGAGAAGTAATCTGTGTCATCAAAAGGGCTGGTGCAAATTACTCCCCTGATCTGCTGGCTCCATGGTGTGAGTCAACTAATGGGGAGGGAGTGGCAAGGCTCAGCCTGCTCACCTATGCTAGAGAGAGAGTAACTGCCCAAAGATGGTTGCTCTCCCGTTCAGGCAGGCAGCCCACACACGGGAGTATGAAAGCCAACCGATAGAGATGAACAAATTAAATGTGGGAAGGACAAGAACTAATAGTAAAATGAACTGATCTGGTATTGTAATCAGCAGTCACAGAATACACCTCTACCCCGATATAACACTGTCCTTGGGAACCCAAAAATCTTACCGCGTTATAGGTGAAACCGCGTTATATCGAACTTACTTTGATCCGCTGGAGTGCGCAGCCCCCCCTCTCCCCCCCCGGAGCGCTGCTTTACCGCATTATATCCGAATTGGGTCGCGTTATATCAGGGTAGAGGTGTATCTACTACCAAATTACAGTTAAAAGTGTTTTGTAAGTATTGGAGCAGAAGTGAGTTTTAACTAGGCCCAATTTTCAAATGTGTAACAATACATTAAATAGGGGGATGCTATTTACATACTGAAAGTATTTTTCTGACTGTAAACATGCTCCAAGACCTACATTAGCTGTGCTTCAAACAAAGCACCAACTCCTGACATTCCTATTCAGTTTTTACTCAGTCCCCACTCGTGTAACCTCCCAATAACCTGGAGAATTTGCCTAAATAAGGACTGAGCAAAAACTGAGTTGGGACCTCAATATTTGACCCAATGGTAATGGTATCGTTCAATAATTTATATAATTATTTTGTATGAGAAGAGTTATTTTATTTAAACAATAGACTCTTGTATGGTAAAGCATGCGATAGTGATTTATGACTAACCCATGTGAGGATAAACAGCATTATTGTCACTGTATGCAGAGAGAAATCTATTGCACTGTACATTAAAGCAGAACTAAGACTAAACTAAAACACTAAATATAGGCCTTGCATCTTGTGTGGTCATTTACACTGGGGTAAAGTGAATGCAAAGTAAGGGTGAAAATGCTACCGAATCAGAATGTAGCATTCTCATCCCCACTTTGCACTCAGTTTGCCTTGGAGAAAGGAACTGGCAAAGAGAATCAGGCCCACAGTTGGTAGCCCCTGAAACAGCCACTAGTCCCAAATAATGTAGCTTATGATCTTCTAAATCTTACAGGAGATTGGGATGAGGGGAGGAGACGAAGTGAGAAAGGAGATCAGATGAGATTTGCAAATACAGTCATACAATGGGGCAGAGGGATACAGGAAGGCAGCTCCAGATAATAGTGATTGAAGAGGAGAAGACACTCACACTAATAGTGACAAGGTTATAGAAAGGCTGAGAGTCAAGAGGAGCAAAGCAAGACAAAGTCTATCAGGCAGACATAAGTCCGAGGAAGATTCTAAAAAGCAGGACGCTTTTGAAATGAGTCATGAAATGAATTGGAAGTAAGTGGAGTTCCTGAATGCTAGAGATGTTGAAGGAGACCCACAGTTCATTTGATTAAATTCAAGACTTATGAGATAGGCTTTCAGAATTTACTCTGGGTTTTGCAAAGCAAGTGCAGAAGAAAATGCACATAAATCTCCAAACATACCTTGCTGGAGTCTGGTGGGGCTGTTTCAAAGGAAAATGACCAGTCTCCTGCCTACAATGTAGCAACGTTCAAAGGACCTGCCAGGGTGTGAAATAGATGAAGAACTATCTCCTCCTACAGGCCTGTACATATAATCAAATAACCAGTCACAAAGGGAGCCAAATGCAAATGTATATATTATATTGAGTCTTCCCATACATTGTTTTCAAAGAACCAGTGAAAAGTTAACTAATATCTGAAGATCAAGGGTAATTAAGCCATTAGAAAATGGCATCCTGGAATAGAAGGCAGTCCAGAACGCCTTTCATCTGCCTAATCACACAGGAAATATAAGGCCCACTCAAGAGCAATCACTTTAGCTCAGACATGGGAAACTACGGCCCACGGGACTGTCCTGCCCATCACCAGAGATCCCGGCCAGGGAGTCTAGTCCCCGGCCCCTCCCCCACTGTTCTCCCTCCCCCGCAGCTACGCCGTCACATGGGCCGCACTCTGGCCCGCCGCTCCTGCTGGGGAGTGCAGCTGCTTGTAAGGGGGCGGGGAGCAGGGGGTTGGGTAAGGGAGAAGGGGGAGGTTGGATGAGGTGGAGGTTTTGGGAGGGGCGGTCAGGGGATGGGGAACAGGGAGGGTTGGGAGTGGGCGTCCCAGGGGGCCTATCAGGAGGCGGGGATGTGGATAGGGGTTGGGAGGGCAGTCAGGGGACAGGGAGCAGGTGGGGTTGTGTAAGGGGGTGGGATCCTGGGGGGCAGTTAGGGGCAGGGGGTCCCGGGAGTGGGTGGTCAGGGGCAAGGAGCAGGGGGGGTTGGATGGGTTTGGAGTTCTGAGGGGGGCAGTCAGGAGGTGGGAAGTGGGAGGGGTGGATAGGGGGCGGGGGGCAGGCTGTTTAGGGAGGCACAGCCTTCCCTACCAGGTCCTCCAGTTGTGCAACCCCGACGTGGCCCTTGGGCCAAAAAGTTTGTCCACCCCTGCTTTAGCTGGTACCTTGAAATCACCAAGCAGCCAGATTTGCATTCTCTGGTACCCAATGAAATTTGCATGTATGGCTACTGGTGTGCTAGAAGACACAGCAAAATAGAAAGTGATGGGAATACATGTACAATTTCACCTACTTGGAAACTGATTGTATAAAAGCATTTATTTTCAAAAATGCATTTTGAAGAATTTAGTAATTATTAAAAATGTAGAATTTAGTGACAGATTGAAAGTCAATGAGATTTGTGCTCTAAAGTCACTTAGGGGTTTTGGAAAATCTGAGCCCTGCTCTCCATTTATCCACAGCAAGGGTAGTGAATGAACAGCAACATTCTAAGCTTCCCCAAATTGTCCATTCCCCAACTCTGCCCATTCAGACCTCACTCTTTCTGCTGGGACTGATAGCAGGGGTGCCAATTAGTGTCAATAGTGGGGATGGAGAAGAAATTAGAAATTTGTCCCTTAGAAATTAGACTGTGACTACCAACTCATTTGTCACAAGCTACCAAATTGCATAAAATGGAAATGTCTTATGGTCACTACCAAGCTGGGATGAATTTGAATTTGTGACCTAGAGGTGAAAGGTTTATTATCTAATTAGTCTGAGTCACCCAGATTGAACTACATAATATTTTAGTATTTAAATGAGTTAAACATCCTAGTTATTCAAATATCTCAAATGGAAAGCAAACTGTTTGAACCTATAATGTGAGCTTTTTTTCCTTATTGCTGGGTATAAATCTGTGTAAGCTTGAGACTGAAATCTGCTTTTTTTCTGAGGTTGCTTTCCTTCTCTGATGTGGTGTGTACCCTACACAGGCAACAAAAGCCTTAGTGTGAGCCTGAAAGGCCAATTATGCTACTTGGTTGCACCTAGAGGTTGGGCCAGGCTGAATTAAAGATGAAGCCCAGATGGGGAAGTGGCTGAATAGTGGCTATACAAAAGAGAAATACAGCTGAGAAGGGGGCTGTAGGGAAAAACTCTGTAGGCACACTCTGAGACTAAAGAGATTGGGAGTTCAGGGAGGAATCTTAGGTGCAGAGTTAGTCCTGGGCTGCTGTTCTCAGTAGAGAAGTCTGGTTGAAGGGCCAGGAGGACACCCAGTAGAGAGGGGTAGCTGGGATTATCTTTTCATGGGCTGAAGACAGAGAGGTGGCTGGGGGCAGTAGAGCTTCAAACAGAACTAGAAGGTTCTGGGCCAGGAGGAAGCCTGGTAGGCTGAAGGGCAGTGAAACCTGGGGTCAAGGAGGGAGGCTGGAAGTGATGAAGCCTGGGGCCATATGTACATTGTCTTGAGCCAGGAGGAAGCTGGAGGCAGTGATGGGAAAGCCTAGGGGCATCTGGACTGAAGTTTAAGGGACTGCTGTAGGAGGGAATGAGCTCCTCCAGTATCTCTGAGGAAGGGTGAACCTTATGCCTGGAGAAGGCCTTATTTTCAGTATGAATTTCTTTAGCTTCAACTTCCAGTCATTGGATTGTGTCATACTTTTCTCTGATAGATTGAAGAGCCCATTATCAAATATTTGTTCCCCAAGTAGATACTCACAGACTGGAATCAAGTCATCCCTTAATCTTCTCTTTGTGAAGCTAAATAGATTGAGCTCCTGGAGTCTGTCACTATAAGGCATGTTTTCTAATCCTTTAATCATTCTCATGGTTCTTCTCTGAACCCTCTCCAGTTTCTCAACATCCTCCTTGAATTGTGGACACCAGAACTGGACATAGTATTCCAGCAGCGGTTGCACCAGTGGCACATACAGAGATAAAATAACCTCTCTACTCCTAATTGAGATTCCCCTGTTTATGCATCCCAGGATCACATTAGCTCTTTTATCCACAGCATTGCAATGGAAGCTTATATTCAGCTGATTATCCACCAGGGCCCACACACTTTTTCAGAATCTCTGTTTCCCAGGATAGTCCCCCATCCTGCAGGTATGACCTATGTTCTTTGTTCCTAAATGTATAAATTTGTATTTAGCTGCATTAAAATGCTGCAGTCTGCTTGTGCCCAGTTTACCAAGTGATCCAGATTGCTTTACATCAGAGACCTGTCATCTTCATTTTTTACCCTCCTCCCCCCCAATCCTTGTGTCATCTGCAAACTGATTTTATGTTTTCCATACCACTGGTACAAATGTTAAATAGCATATGGCCAAGAGCAGATTCCTGTGGGACCCCCAAGAAATAAACCCGCTCCATCATGATTCCCTTATTTACAATTATATTTTGAGGCATATTAATTAGCTAGTTTTTAATCCATGTAATGTGTGTCATGTTTCTTTTATAGTCTAGGGTTTTTTTAATCAAAATGTCATGCTGTTCCAAGTCAAACCTTACAGGAGTCTAAGTATATTCCATCAACACTCTTACCTTTAAACACCAAACTTGTAATCTCATCAGAAAAAAGATATACAATTAGATCCTGTCAAACTATCTTCCACAAACCTATTTTGATTGGCATTAATTATGTTACTCTCCTTTAAATCTTTATTAATTGAGTCCCTTATCCACTGCTCCATTATCTTGCTCAGGAATAATGCCAGGCTAACAGGCCTATAATTACTTGTGTCATTCCATAGAACCTTTTTAAATATTGGCACATTAGGTTTCTTTCAGACTTCTGACACTTTCTAAGTATTCCAAGATTAATTGAAAATCAACTTCAATAGTTCAGAAAGCTCCTTTGCCAGTTCTTTTAAAACTCTTGAATACAAGTTATCTAGACCTGCTGATTTAAAAATGTCTAACTTTAGAAGTTTCTTTTAAACATTCTCCTGAAGACTAGTGGAACAGAAGAAGTGTTGTTGTCATCATATGAGACTACATCTGATGTCTATGGCTGACTTTGTCCTGAGCCAAACTCAGATCCAAACATACTTGACCTGAATTTTCCAAGGCAGGCTTTGCAAATATGAATCCTGATCCCAAATTGCAACTTATCTGAATATACTATCAGAAGTGGACATCTGAGAGTTTTATCTATCGTACTAAACTATTAATGCACATTTGTACTTTGTTCCATTAAGTAACTCACCAAGATATTTGCATTGATGTTCCATGTTATCCTGCATGACATAAAATAACAGAGCACTGAGAAACAAATGTGGTTGAACACATTTATTTTCACTCTGCCTTGGTTTTTAGAACCATCCATATCTGACAGACCAGACAGAAAGGGGGGGGGCTCTGTTTTAGAATAATGGTTACAGTGTTGGTGACATTCTTCTGCCTATAACACTTCCCAAACAAGATAACAATAAAAACAAATGTGTTTTTCCTTATTATTTATTCATGGTATTGATTTACACATGTAATAGACCACAGGTCAAACCCTAGAGGCCTTAGCAAGAAATTACATGTGTTAAAATCAGATTAGCAAAATGTTCAGAAAATTACAGTTATTGCAAAAATATAAAATGCTACCCTGGACTTCATGGCTCAGCTATTTCTCATGTCAATTTCTCTTCTTTAAAAATGTACTAAAATGCAAAATAGTCTTTCCCTGGCAACTGTGGAACTAAATCAATAAAATTAGCCCTTAGAACAGTAGCATTTTCATTTGCCAGCCTAATGAATGATTTGAAACAATATCTTTCTTTCTCTCTAGATATTTATATCTCCAGATAGAGAAATATACAGGAAGAGAGATGCAGATAAAAGAGGCAAAAATTTGTATAGCTCTACAGATTATATCTCTATAGCTATTTGCACAGTCTTCAAACTGTTACACTCTAAACGAGATAGCTGTTGTTGTTGCACATTTCCAGATTGGTTGGCTTGTGTACTGTATTTATGAATGCCATGGCTAGCAACATCTGTGAGCAATGTGGCTGAAAATCTGTACAGCTTGTAACTGACCATCCCGGGCATTTCCCTCATTATAGGACCAATGCCCCTTTAGCTCCTGTGATAGTGAGTGCTACCCTTTAACTGTACCTGACAGTTTCATTCACCTCATTTCTGCTTCTGGCTATGTGTTGTATATGCCCAGCTGTGGTGGATAGCAATTTCCTAGATGTATAATACTGACCCCCTTAGGGTCTTATCATCATCATCCTCTTTCAAGCCAAAAAGTTCAGTTGGGGGCGGGGAGGAAAGACATGTGTATATTGCATTGTGAAGAATAGCAGTAGCTGCCTCCTTACAAAATCCTTGAGTCACACTTGTGAATCAATAAGCATGTTATAAAGGAAATATAGGGTGACAACTGCATAGCCCCAGAAAGGTTCTTCCTCCAGTGGAGCTCTTCAAATGCATGAAATAGGGTGTTCTGCCTTATTTCATATATATCAATAAATCCCAAACCTGAGAAATTCTAGCCAAATAAAAAAGAAAAGAAAACTATATTAAAATGAGATGAAGTCGGAATGATTAAGCATTCTAAAATCGTAAAATGCCAAAATGAAGATTGCAGTAACAATCTTAAATCTGCCCTCTCATTATCTCAATCACTATGTATCTTGTATACATATGATTTTCATGGACTGTGTTTGTTTGGCATATGTAGAATTATATTTGCATCTCTGGTCATAGGAGAACTTGTATGATAATACCCTATTATTGGAGAAATGTAATTACAAACAGAATTGCAATACAGTTTCACAAGGGGCAGTATCCAGGTTGCTTATGATATTTACTTTCATATTTTTTGGTATCTGAGTGCTTAGCTGTGCCACATTAATATTTTGAAGGAAGGCAGAGCTGGGGGCAGAACTGGGGATGAGGGAGGAGCTGGGGCTAGAGGCAGACCTGACCTGGGGGCGGGGAGAGAATGAGAGCAGAGCAGGGGTGGGGGCTTGGCAGGGTGCAGAGTGGAGCTGTGTCTGAGGCCGTAGCTGGGCTGGAGGTGGAGTGGAGCAAACCAGAGCTATGGCTGGAGTCAGACCTGGGCTATGGGGAGAGTGGGGCTGGGTAGTGCTCCCTCTCCACCCCTAACGGGGCTGGTCTGGGCCCCACTGTGTACCCCTCCGAACGTTCCTCCATGCTCCCCTATGGGGGCACACCCCTCAGTTTGGGGACCACTGATTTAAGGAGACCCCACCATATATGGATCCTGGGGAACTGGCCCACCCCGTTTAGCATATTTGCCCCCACAAGGCCAAAAATTAGAAATAAACCCTGTAGTCCTGAGTTCCAGCTCTGTGTGTGTGTGTCTCTCTCTCTCTCTCCTTGGCCATAAGTATGTCAACTTAACTTCTGTGTCCCGCAGTCCTACATCTGTTTCCAGCACCATGGCTCTATCTGGAGGAACCCGCATACAGGATACAATCTGGCCACGTATCAGAGAGGTAGCCGTGTTAGTCTGAATCTGTAAAAAGCAACAGAGGGTCCTGTGGCACCTTTAAGACTAACAGAAGTATTGGAGCATAAGCTTTCGTGGGTGAATGCCCACTTCATCAGACGCAAGACTGGCCACGGTACATTTCATGTGGGAACTGTGAGTTCTAAGGCCTGATCCTGCCCTTTTCAAATAGATAAAAGTCCCATTTATTTAAATGATATTTGAATTCAGTGGCAGTCTTGCTTGTGAGGAGTGCAAGATTAGCCCATTCATTAATTGGGGTTGACTGTGCCTAACCCTTAAGGAGATTCCCCTACCTGTACAACCACATAAGAACTACCCACAAGGCACCTCTGGGCACTTAGGAACCACAGGGGTTCTCTGGAGCAACTGGGCATGGAGTGGGAGGAGAGGAGTGGCAAGTAGGCAGAGCTATATGGCTACACACAGGTGAGTATGCTACACCCCATAAAGGCATGTCACAAATGATTCTCCTCCAAAGCAATCCTAGAAGGTATTGCTTTCTCTGAATACAATACTTCCTGAGACTCCCACTGGAGTGGTGCAGTTACCACTGCCCCTTTCTACCTTCTGTGTGCATATAACATAACTTAGCTTTTAAAGGTTGCAAAGCGCCTTGAGATCTCCTGATGAATGGGCCTCTGACGAATTATTGTTATTTCTACAGGAACATCAAGCTATGTATTCCTCCAGGCCATTACCATGTTCCTCGTGCTGAATGTATATTTTCTTTCTTGTTTGCTCTTCCATTAAAAAAAACACCCTAAAATAAAATGGCACAAGGCACCATTCAAAATGCAAAATATATGTTTCTATCATCAATAGTTTCTGAGCAGACAAAATATGCTCTTCTATATAGCTTCCTTCATATTCTTTAAAAATAAAAAGAACTAGATCCTCAGGTACTGCAAACCGAAAGTGCTCCTTTGATGTCAGTGGAACTCTGTTGATTTACAGCAGCTGAGGATCAGGCCCCGCCCAAAAGAAGACCGCAACATGAAAGGCTTTCTTTTATTCTTAAGAATTGTATAGACATTAAACTGCATATGTTCAAAAACATGTAGGGTTTTATGCACTGCTCTGACACAAAATTTGTGTCCTTACCGTATTAAAGCAATGAGTCTTAAAAATACATTATCTCTTTTGCGTGTGTGTGTGTGCACGCATACACAAGGAGAGGTTAGTGGGTTATAACTGCATTAATTTTTTTCTCCACAAATAAGAGACAGTATTTTCTATCAGAGCACAGCACTCAGCTAACAAAATAGGTCTAAAGCTGTAATCTCCATGGATCATAATACTGGCCTCATACTAGTGTAATGAACAGCATTCTTTTCATTCTGTTATGTATTATTCCTTTTGATTCCTTTTAATAACTAAAACAGCTTTGCATGCAGTGAGAGGATTGTGCAGTTTTACCTCAACTGATTATTTGGGTGGGTTTTTTGTTCACAACTAGAAAATCCCCATGGAAACAAAATTAGCTGATACCACAGTTCTGGGGGGAAAAAAAAACCACCCAAACCCTTCAAACTGTTTCTAGACAGCATATGATATGGGGGGTGGTAAAGGAGGGGGGGATTTCAAACTGTGCAAAACAGATTAGTCAGGACTATTCCCACTACAGTTCTTAATTAATTGTACCATTATGCCATGACCCATTTTTTTCTTGTACTTTCATTCATAGTTAAGACCTAAAATATGCATAGGGTAGGAAACTATTAGACAAGACATCAGCACGAATGCCCATCAACTGTCAGAGATGAAGTGCAAGGCAATCATTGTGTTTTGTGTTGGCTACAGTGTAGCTGATGAAATAAATAGAATATGTAACATGATGTCTCTTTCATCTATAAAAATATCAGCTCAGAGGTTATGCTTCATTAGCTTCAAATGTAGCATGCATAATAAAGGAAGAAGGCACAGCATTCCTTTGATTCATTGTGAGAAAGCTTATCATTCCCTCTTTCAAGTGACAGCTTATTAAATAAGGTGAATAATGGAAAATATTCCAGCTAGAACTGAATCATAGCCTGACATCTGGTGCATGATTACAAAGTAAATATGACAGCTCTGCACCTCCATTTTGTGTGATTAGGAAGTAAATGGGATAAGATGTACAGAACTCCCTGCAGTGAGCTTATTCAGATTTGTTCCCCCTTTTTTTAAAGAATGAATTGAATAAGAAAATGTGAGGGGGGGGGGAATTACATGAGTGGAAAACAAAATAATCTTAATTTCCTTCTAATTACTGTGGGCACAATGAAACGTAAGATATAAAGAATAAAAATCTGCGCTATCTCAGTTCCTATAGGCCCTTTGCAGTGTCATGATACTTGTCCCACTCTATGGAGGAGGACAGATTGCATGGCCATTGTGGTCCCTTTCTGGACGTCAAATCTTTTGGTTAAAGCCTGTTCCATGGCAAAACTGTCCATGGCAAAACTATTAGTAAAGCCAGATTTACCCACTGATTTTCTTAATCTAGGCAGTTAGTGACCAGCAATTTTGCTAAATCAGGGACAATTTCCATTCAGTCTAATCGAATTTGATGTGAATCCAAAATTTGATCCCCTTGCTATTTGTGAATGTTTTTCACAGAGCTGTGCTGGCTGTGCACTTGGAAAATTTTGATATAAGTGCTAAGAGGATGTTTCTAAACGTTCCGTGCATTTTATATGGCCCGTTACCCCTTCTTCTTATGGATGGAAAAAATGCAGTTAGAGGTTCGGTTTTTAAATTCCATACTGGTGGTAAGGATGATCCAACAAGCGATTAATGTAACCTAACTACAGCACTCCTATTTATTAATAGTAGGTACTGGTGGAAAACAATTTTCAAATTCACACAGAAGTATCCATGCTGGAACTGAAACTACATTGTGTGATTTATCTGATAAATCACTACTAATCAGCACAGCTCAAATACTGTGCAATACTATACAATACAGTAGAACCTCAGAGTTATGAACATCAGACTTACAAACTGACCGATCAACCACACACTTCATTTGGAACTGGAAGTATGCAATCAGGCAGCAGAGACAACAACCAACCAACCAACCAAACAAACAAAAAAAGCAAATACTGTACAGTACTATGTTAAACGTAAATTACTAAAAAAAGATAGGGAAAGTTTAAAAAAAAGATTTGACAAGGTAAAGAAAGTATTTCTGTACTTGTTTCATTTAAATTAAGATGGTTAAAAGCAGCATTTTCCTTCTGTATAGTAAAGTTTCAAAGTTGTATTAAATCAATGTTTAGTTGTAAACTTTTGAAAGAACAAGCATAGTGTGTTGTTCAGAGTTATGAACATCTCAGAATTACGAACAACCTCCATTCCTGCGGTGTTTGTAACTCTGAAGTTTGACTGTACTCATTTGCTGAATACTGGATATCCATAGAGAATTTTTCATCATCAAGCCACATAATTTTAAAAAAATATTTCAAAAACAATTATGTAGAATGATTTATCATAACTAAGGCTACGATTTAGTCACGGAGGTAATGGAATCTGTGACTTCCAGCAACCTCCGTGACTTCAGCCTGTGGTGGGTTGGAAGCTGCAGGGTCCCCCACAACCCGTGGGGTCAGGGAGCTGCAGGGTACCTCCGCCAGCCCCCAGAGCTCTAAGCTGCCACAGCTCCACCAGCTGCCACAGGTAGCAGGGGAACCTCCAGTGCTCTGGGCTGCCACAGGTGGCAAGGAACCCCAGAGCTGCTAGCGGCGGGGAACCCCCGAGCTCCTGACCTGCAGAGCCACACAGCTCCCAGCACCTCCAGGTGGCAGGGGCACCCAACAGATCCCACGCGCTGCGGGGAAACCCCTGAACTCCTGGTCGCCATGTGCTCCTGGAGCTGCAGGCGATGGGGGTACCCTGAAGCACCCGGCTGCCATGGGCATTGGGGGACCCCTGGAGCTGCAGGCAGCAGGGGTACCCCACAGCCCCCAGTTGCTGCAGGCGGCTCCTAGCCCCTGCACAACTGTCCTGCTTCAGGCAGTGTGGGAACCCGCAGATCCCCATTTTGTCATGGATATATTTATGACCTGTCAGTGACTTTTACTAAAAATATCTGTGACAAAATCTTAGCCTTAGTCATAACAGAGAAATCTAGGATGATCTCAATTTGCTTGCAGATATTGCACAAACAGGAAAACGAGGCTAAATTCATTGGATACACTATTTGTGGTGAATTACTGACTCAGCATGCTAGTCCATATTACCCAGTTCAGTACAAAATCATTGTGCACAATATTGTAAAGAGTTTGACAAAGTTCTATGTTTGAGAGGGACTATGTCAGGGGTTGGGAGGGGAGGGGGAGAAGAAAGATCACTAATTTTTGAAGCACTTATAGGCCCATCTTCAATTATGCATTTCAATTAAACATTCATTGGCTGAGCACAATGTCATTCCTTTTCACTCAGAAGTGACAGTTATGTTGAGCTGGCTCATTGCTTTTACTTGCTGAGTGAAGCCTTGAAGTGTGAACAGCAGGTACTGCACCGCCCCGCACTCAAACAGTGTGACATATTAGTTTTATAGGGGTGAAACAACATTTTCTTTTCCTGTATAAACTATATTATTTTACTGAAAGCAGAAAACTGTGTCATTATCATTCCATATAACCGCAGGGTAAAGTAAGGGCCCCGGGCAATAGCTGAAGCATCAGAACAACCCAAGGAAGGCATAATGGAGCAATACTTGTAATGCCTATTTTGGAAAGCCTCACCGTCACTGTAAGGGTGATTTAAAAATAAGTATTAAATAATCAGCTACATCTATTTCCTCCAATCCTAGGAAAGGATATGATGGTGCCTTCTTTAAGGCCATGATTCTCATTTACTCTAAGGTGGTCTTAGAGCATTCTGACAGTATAAAGGGGCCTTCACATGAGTGTAAATGTAACTTAAATCCACTCTAAGGAACCTTTTACTCTGCCATACTTGTGTAAAACAGTCTTAAAGTAATTGCAAATCAGGCCCGAATAATAACTATTTTTTTCTAATTATAATTAGCAGTCAAGCCAGAGAGGGTGAAAACTAAGTGAAAACATTTTTTTTTTAATCTGTGAAGAAAAGACAAAGATCACACATTGCTGGACTGTGGTAAGTGAGAGCAAATGAAACAAGCTGCACTTTTTAGCTCTACACACCTGAAATCATGATGGAAACAACAGGAATACTAAGTGAGTTCAGCATTTCCCAGAATTAATTCTCACTGCTCCTGAATTTGCATGAGGGTTGAAGGGAGAAACCAGACTTGGGCGCCTCATCTGTCTCCACTCTTCTCTCTAATTTATATGACTCTAGCTGTTTCTCAGTTTCCAAGCTGACTTCTTTTGTTGTGATATGCTATGTCACATTAGGCAGTGAACAACTTTGCCCTAATGTCAAATCACTGTGAATAAATGATAAGATACTGTAGCTGTAGATTAAACATGGCATACCAAACTGCAGCATGTATCTGGAAGAAAATAAACATTGCCTTTTCTAGATCATATCTCACACACATTTTTTAAAATAAAGTGCTGACATGACCTTTAAAAATAAATAAATACATAAACATCACCACCCACCTATGTGCACACAAAACCAAAAGGTTCTGTAATAGGATTTATAATTAGAGATATAGGATGTAGATTATAGAGCCCTGCAAATCTGTGGATATCTGCTTTATATCCGTGGACCATGTTTGCAGATCGCGGATTGATGCGTATCCAAATTTTATATCCAGAGACCTGAAAATCTGAGACTATCTACTTTATATCCATGGACTATGTTTGTGGATCACAGATCAGACGCAGATATCAATTTTATATCTACGGAGGGCTCTACCTACTTAGACACTTAGGCAAAAGTAGTATAAAGTGAGGGTAAAATGCCACTGTTGTGATTTGATAGCCTTTTACACCCACTTTGCACAAGTGTAAGTGGCTATACAAAGTGTAAAGCAGTTGAAAGTGAAGCCCACAGTGAGCAGTGCCCCAAAGTTTTTTGATTTGGCTACCATGCCAGCACCAAGTATGTGGAAACACATTTGTTTGCCTGGGTTGTCATATTCAGGTCCAGCAGGCAGGCTGGTGGTGTTGATGGGTTGATGTTCATCACTGATCACTTGGGTCTGGTCCACTCTAAATCTAGGCCGAAGCTCTCAGTTGAAATTGGAATTAGAGTGCAGCAGTGCAAGTTAGAAAAAATTGCAGAAGAAGATATACATGTAAGTATTATAAAATATTTAAATAGACTGGACATGCAGTGAATGCCCTTAAAGATCTGTATTTAACAACTTCAGGCATTTAAATGGCTTCTACAATCTCTCCAATGATTCCCTAGTCTGTACATATAAATAATGGTAAAAGTGATAAATGAAAAAGTTTTTAAGGGTGCCTACTGTACAGGGGGTTTAGGATGGGGAACATAGAATCATAGAATTGTAGGACTGGAAGGCACCCTGGGAGGTCTTCTAGTCCAGTCCCTGCACTCCAGGCAGGACTACGTATTATCTAGACCATCCTTGTTTGTCTAACGTACTCTTAAAAATCCAGTGGCGGAGATTCCACAACCTCCCTAGGCAATTTATTCCAGTGCGTAACTACCCTGACAGTTAGGAAGCTTTTCCTAATGTCCAACCTAAATTGCCCTTGCTGCAATTTAAGCCCATTGCTTCTTGTCCTATCCTCAGAGGTTAAAGAAAACATTTTGCTCCCTCCTCCTTGTAACAACCTTTTATGTACTTGAGAACTGTTATCATGTCCCCCCTCAGTCTTCTCTGCTGCAGACTAAACAAACCCAATTTTTTCAGTCTTCCCCCACAGGTCATGTTTTCTAGACCTTTAATCATTTTTGTTGCTCTTCTCTGAACTATCTACATCTAGGATGGAGTAAAGACATGTATTCATTTGTTACATGCCTATATACGGGAAACCACACAAGATCTGAGGGCTGCAAACCCAATAAAGGTGGTTCAAAACCAGAGGTGTGAACAGCTGACAAAAAAATTCAGGCAAAATTCACACCATTTTTTTTTTGGTGTGAAATCATTAATTCTAGTGGGAAAAAATCATTAAGGGACAGAATAATATTCTTACTCATGTTCAATAGTACCTTATTCCCTGAATGGTCCCATTGGCAGTAATAGGGGAACTTGCAGAATAAGGAACTACTCAGTGTGAGGTCAGAGTTTCTGAGTTGCCCAAAGTAAATCTGATGTGTGGATTTTCAACCATACATCTCTAATTACATATGTGTGTTTTATCCTTTAGCTTCCCCACTTGTAAAATGGAGATAATACCTACCTCTCAGGGATGTTATGAGTATTAATTCCTAGGCTGTTCTGTGCCTGCAGCAGCTTGAGTTGGGGGTGACTAATCCATATTTGTGCCAACTCCAGCAACTCCCAAAGGGCTGTTCTAGCAGTCCGTGAGTGATCTATACCTTGCTTATGCCAGACACTGCCCCTGTGCCAGGGCTGGGAGGGAGGTGACATAGCCTTAGCATAGTTGGGGAATCCTCATGTGGCATAGGCCCTAAACCAGGAAAAGAGATTTTTTTAACACCTTTCATAGTAAGACATCCCTTGCCCTGCTTTGGTAAGGACCAATGTACAATCAGTTGAAGCCCATCTCTCAAGGGTCTATGTCTTCCTTTCTCCCTTGGGGGTCAGACTCAATGGTCTTAACATTTTTTTATTTCTGTCTGATGGCTATAATCCTTTGATTTCATGTTTGAGCCTATCAAGTCCATCCCCTCACAATGCAGGATCCTTGATGTGGGAATTGTTATATGATAAACCAATATAGGGTCTTAATATTTTCTTTTTATTCTCAAAGGGAACTCAGTCATGGACAGGATTCTCTAAATTCTGTTCAGACCATGTTTTACCCATAGGAGAACTGAGATATCTCAGATCAGAGGGAATTTGTGTGGCTGAATGTGTGTATATCATGGGTGAAATGCTGGACTAAATTCAATGGCCAAACTCCAATCGACTTCAGTGGGGTGGGATTTCACCCATGTGTTTTGATGAACTTTTGTTTGTTCAATTGAAGACAATGCCCATTAACAAGGAAATAGTGTAGTTTCAAAGATGTATCTCCTGAAGTGTGCATTTTCAAAATAGGTAACACTAATTGGCTGCTGAAAAGTATTTCTTTGTATTAGGTTATAAGGACTCTGTCCTCGGCTGCATACTTAATTAATGTATGGGACTTGGACTTCAAACAGAAATAGTGCTCACAAATAGCTACTCATATTTTTCAAAATAATATTAAAATGTAGGAAAGGAAGATTAAATCAGTTTCGTTGACAGCTTGGTACAGACTCAACTGAGATGTAATAGATTTAAAGAGAGGGTAAGTATCTAAATGGGGATATCAAACAAGCATGCAAAAATAGATGCTAATTAAACCGAAGGTTTTTGGTTTTTTTAATGTTGCCTTCTGTCTGGCCTGTTTTGGTTTCTTTTATCTTCAGTATAGTCAACACATCCTGAAAAGATCTGATTAGCATCAGAAGAAATTATGAGCGTGGAAGCAAGGTTTCCATGTGCATATTTCCCACATTTCAGGAAACACATTTTAATCAAAAAGTAATGCCCAATTTCCAAGGTAGCTAATTAAAGCAGAGCAGATTGAATAGTGTATACATGAATGTTGCAAATGTGCTTCAGTATATTTAAGTAATATATGAGTGTGCTATTCAAAAGGATGCTAGGCTTTTTAATAAAAAAGTTCTTTAGCCAGCTACTAGGATGCCTTGATAATAATATTTTCTCAGAAAAGCAGAAAGTTTAATATACAGTATCAGTTTGTGGAGCAGCAGAGCTAGAAGTCAGAGGGGTCTGGATTTAATCTTGAACAAGGTCATTTGTTTTGTCCCCCTCTCCCTTTTCATCCCTTCTCCCCTCCCCCCTCCTTCCTCCCCCAATCTGCTATTTCTTTGTGAGTAGCAGGAAGATTTTTCAGGTTTCATTTATTCAACTTGTTTTTACCCTTTCCCCCCTCAGTGCCCTTTCATGCTGTTTTGAATTTTCCCAAGCAAAAAAAGTGAACATTTACTCTTAGCTTTTCTCTCCTCTTTTTCTTCCTTTTGTTAATCAATTTTATGTAGTATTAAATTGCCTTGTTCAAGGAGTTCCACACACAGTTTGAGGTTTCCTTCAATAATAAGATCCTTTTATAGCTTTCTGATCTGCCTGAAAGAAAACAGAAACATGTTTTCATGCTCTTTAGTCTAGGGCACAGAGTTTTCTTTGATCCACAGGCTTACCAGAATGAGTAAAAGCACTTGAGACTATAAAAAGCTGTAACAATCTTTGGCTACTTCAAATTGTCTACCATCGTCTATTAGGGAGATTATTAAAGTGAGTCTAACTTATTTCTCAGCAATTGGTCACAAATACAATTACACTTAAGTGAAATTATCCAGAATATGTAACTACAAAAATGTCTTTATCTGGTACATATATGATTGCTTAACCCATTGCATGTCTTCTGAAATACTATTATCAAAATATCTTTTATTTATGTATTACTCTCTATCCTGAACATTCCCAAACTTTCTTTCAAAAGAGGGTTCATGTCTGTGTATAACACATGCACATAACTATACTGTTTGTGGTGTTGTGATAGCCACGTTGATCCCAGGAAGTTAAGGAGATAAGATGGGTGAGATAATATCTTTTATTGGACCAACTTCTGTTGGTGAGAGAGACAAGCTTTTGAGCTTACACAGAGCTCTTCTTCGGGTCTGGGAAAGGTATTCAGAGTGTCACCTCTAAATACAAGGTGGAATAGGTAAGTAGTTAACACATGTTGCAAGAGACCATTCAAGGTGAAGTGGGAAGTTAACATCTCTACAGAGTCATAGGTCAAAGGACAGTTAATGGGTTACAGATTTAATTACAGATTAAATCCAGTGTCTTTATTAAATCCATGATTTTTAGTGTCTAGCAAAGCTATGAATTTAAGCTCCCAAGCTCATCTTTTGATGATGTTGTGCAGGTTTCCTTTGAGGACAACAACTGAGAGGTCAATTATAGAGTGATTGTTTTGTGAAAAGTGTGTTAGATAGATGGGTGATAGAGTGTTTTTTTGTCTTTTATCATTTTTGTGTGAATTCATTTGAGAGTGTAGTCTCGTTTCACACACATTTGGTCTCATTTCACCCACATATTTGTTATTGGGGCATTTAGTGCACTGGATGAGGTATACCACATATTGTAATGTGCATGTGTAGGACCTGTGAATCTTGAAAGATTTGTTGAGGGGGGTATTGATTGTTGTAGCAGTGGAGCTATGTCTGCAGGTAGTGCATCTGTTATGGCAGGGGTTGAGTTGGTGTGTCCTGGTCTGTGGGAGCTTGCTTCTCATAATGAGCTTGGTGAGTTGGGGGGCTGTTCAAAGGCCAGAAGAGAGGGTTGGGAAAGATTTCTTCCAGGATGTGGTCCCTATCAAGTATGGGTTGTAATTATTTAATGATACCCCATATGGATTCCAATGTGGGGTGGTAGGTGACAGCTAGGGGTGTGTGGTTGGAGGGGTTATTTTTTCCTGTATTGAAGCAGGTTCTCTTGGGGTATTTGTTTGGCCTGTTCTGTTCCAGATAGGATCTACTTCTCCAGTGGAAGTCCTTGTTTAGTGAAAGCAGTTTTGAGAATATTAAGGTGCATGTTAGCTCTGTAAGCATGGGCCCAGATCCACAGCTGGAGTCAGTGGATGTAGCTCCATTGAAGCCAAAGCTGATTTGCATGGGCTGAGCTATTTTGTTCTTACAATTTCCTTTCATGATTTTTTTAGCACTTCAAAATCTCCTTTTGATCTGGAGTAGATGTCAGACTTTTCTGCATCCACCTGGATCAGAATAAAGTTCATCTCAGTGCTAATCTTCCTGTTTCACTGGTAGCTGTTGGGCTTGCGTGTTAGAAAAAAAGTACCTTCTTCTTAATTTAGTGTTTTTAAAATACTGAGTCAGATTAATATGGTACACTCTGGTTGTTTTACACCACTCCAGTGATGAGCAGCAGTCATAAACCTAGATTAACTGGCTAAATGGGGGTTACAGGCGCTGTGCATAGATGAGCAGAACAAAGCAGCCAGAACATATTTGTGAATCTGACCTGCCACATTTTTCAATAAATCTGTACTTCTTAACACCAAGCTAGCCCATTTCAAATATTACTTCTCCATCACTCTCCATTCCATGACAATCAGTAACAAAATCACAAAGCTATTTACTTTGGCAGGACTTGAACTGGTGACCTATACTTGAGACAAAAAAAGTCCCCATCACATTAACAGTCCCCATAGCCACACCTGCTAATTTATCCTTCTTTGCTTTGCCTCAAGTTCACTTTACTCTTCTAGTTTAGGTTCCTGAGTTGCCTATTCTTGATCTCATGTTACCCGCAGGAGGTCTTTAAAGTCACTTTGCCATAAGTGCTTATCTACTTGCCTTTATTTTGATTCTGCTCCTTTCAAATCTCATGTCTCTAATTAGGGAAACATCTGATTGTAGTATTTGCCTTTCTAACTTTTTTCATTTTCATGATTTATTTCAAATTAATCTCGGCTATATTTTATTGATTATTGCTGTTAAACACTCACTGTGAAGCTTGACTGTGAAGTATTTATATGGAACATGCTGTTTTATAATAAAATTCTATGATTTCTGCCAACTGGAGTGACAAATGTATTATTAATTGCACAATTACTTCCTTATATGAAGTACCAGTAAAACAAAATTTGTGGTTCAAAGTGTCTTATGAAGCATTATTGTTCTAAGTAATTTTTAATCAAGTAGTTATTTTCTTGATTTTCTTAAAGTAATTTTTTTCAGTATCATTAAAGTAATTTATTTCGGTTACTGCATAATGAAGTCATTTTGAAGTTAGTAATTACTTACAAAAACCGATTATTTTTTTCCTTTGTGAAAGAAATCAATATATGTATTTACTTTTATGGTATATAACTGTTCTGAAACTCTAAAATGCATTTTTTCACCAGTTAAGAAACTAAAGACAGAAGGCTGAATTCTCATCTATACTTGGTAAAGCATTGGGCATAGATGAGGGGGAAAACAACCAAGAAAATACCCTGTTTCCCCGAAAATAAGACAGTGTCTTATATTAATTTTTGCTCCCAAAGATGCGCTAGGTCTTATTTTCAGGGGATGTCTTATTTTTCAGAAATGAAAAATGCCTTATTATCGGTGGATGCCTTATTATCGGGGAGGTCTTATTATCGGGGGGATGCCTTATATTACAACAAGAGGCAAAACTGTAAGTAGGCCTTATTTTCGGAGGATGTCTTATTTTCGGGGAAACAGGGTAGTTGTAGCTGAAATTGGGGCCAGTTCTATACCAGCCATTGTCCCAGACTTGGGGCCATGTGTAGTGGGTTTCAAATTGTTCCAGTGGAAGTGCGTCCAGCCCTCCTTCTTGCTCTTTTCTTCCTTAGTGTGCCCCTTGACTTCTCCGTAACTGTTCCCTTCACTTCATCTCAGCTAACCTTATCTGCATCCCTGAGGTCTGGATTGGAGTCTTCAAACCCTTGGCATGGCACTGCCCAGAGCACAGTATAGGAGATTAAGGCACCAGATGGGGGTTCAGATTTTTAAAAGTATTTAGGCATCTACAGGGATTTTCAGAAGTGCCTTGGCACCTAACTCCCACTGAAACCAATGGAGACTAGGTGCTTAGGCACTTTTGAAAGTCCCACTTGGTGCCTATCTT
Source organism: Trachemys scripta elegans (assembly GCF_013100865.1). Lineage (NCBI taxonomy): Eukaryota > Metazoa > Chordata > Testudines > Emydidae > Trachemys > Trachemys scripta. The sequence continues at coordinate 103,985,442 of NC_048303.1, forward strand.
CATCTTACCCTTAGTCTCTCCCTGCTTCAGTTCCACATGAGGTTAATGGTGTTTCCCTAGTTTCCAAGGTGGTTATAGAAAAGTTAATTAATATAAATGTACCATGTTGAGGAGTCATAGAGGTGGACAGTCTGGCCAATTACTGACTTGGTTTGAATCTTCATTTTTGGGTAAGATTTTTGAGAGGTTGTTGACAACTCTCAGTATCTAGGTGTCTCAGATTTCCTTAACACTTGTAAATCTTGGATTTGATATATTCTTCCCATGTTGTGTTGGTCATTGATCTCTTAATAGCAATGGAGAATGATCCAGATGTGTATGCTGATATTGTTATCAGTTGCCTTTGATGCTATTGATCATGAGGTGTTCTTCACTCATTCATGGTTATAGGAAGGAGAACATGGGTCTACTCTTGAATGGCTCCATTCTCACTGGATGAGAAGTTCCTAAAGTTTGATTACTCATGAGCCTTAAGGGTACTCTCATGTAGGATGATGCAAGATTATATTTTATCACTTTTCTTTATCTGTGTATCTACGGGGTTGTTGGGAGGTTAGTGAAGGGTCATGGATTACAGTGTTTCCGGTATATTGATGATGCATGGTTTCATGAACATGAAGACCTAAATCACTTTAGTCCATTGCTCTGTTTAGGCTGGTGGTTATTGGGATAAATATAAACAAACTGGCTGAGGCTAAGATGCATGTTATATTGATACATTGCAATCAAAAACTGGAAGTGATGGTGTAAAATTAATTTGGCACACATTACATGGATTAAGAACTAATTGATACATCTCAAAGTAATTGTAATTGAGGAAATATCATTGAGAGGATGTGTTTCTAGTGCGGCCCGGCAGCGATTGGTTCTTGGTCCTATGCTATGTAACGTTTTTTAATCAATGACCTGGAAGAAACACAAAATCATCACTGATAAAGTTTGTCGTTGACCCAAATTTGTGGGTGTGGTAAATAATGAGAAGGATGGGTCACTGATTCAGAGTGTTCTGGATTGTTTTGTAAACTGGGTGCAAGCGAGCAATATGCATTTTTAATATGGCTAACTGTAAATGTATACATCTAGGAACAAAGAATGTAGACCATGCTTACAGAATGGAGGATTTTATCCTGGGAAAAAAATGTAGGGGTTGTGGTGGATAATCAGCTGAATGTGAGCTCCCAGTGTAACCTGGGCAAAAGAGCTAATGTAATCCTTGGATGCATAAACAAGGGAATCTTGAGTAGAAGTAGAGCGGTTATTTTACCTCTATATTTGATGCTGGTTGAACCTCTGATGGAATATTGTGTCCAGTTCTGATGTCCATGTTTTGAAGAAGGGCATTGATAAATTAGAGACGATTCAGAGAAGAGCCATGAGAATGATTAAAGGATTAGAAAACATGCCTTACAATCAAAGGTGCTGACTTTTTTTTTGCAGTGAGTGCTCTGTCCCTGCTCTGCCCCAAGGCCCCACCCTCACTTCATCTCTTTCTGCCCCTGCTCCATCCCTCCCCCCCAAGAGCCTCCCACCAGCTGCCGAACAGCTGATAGGCAGCCCCACCAAACAGCTGTGGCTGGTGGGTGCTGAGTACCCCCTATTTTTTTTCTGTTGGTGCTTGAACCCCGATGCACCCATGGAGCCAGCGCCTATGCTTACAGTGATAAACTAGAGGTCAGTCTATTTAGCTTAACAAAGAGAAGTGCAAGGAGTGACAAGATTACATTCTATAAGTAAATACATGAGGAACAAATATTTAATAATGGGATCTTCAATCTAACAGAGAAAGGTATAAACCAATCCAATAGTTGGAGATTGAAACTAGACAAATTCAGACTGGTAATAAGATGTAAATGTTTAACATGGGAACAGTTAACCAGGGTCATGACAAATTTTCTTCACTGCCAATTTTTAAATCAAGGTTGCACGTTTTTCTAAATGATATGCTCTAGGAATTAGTTCTATGGCCTGTATTATACAGGAGGCCAGACTAGATGATCACAATGGTCCATTCTGGTCTTGGAATCTATGACTACTAGTAGTGCTGCTAAGACCTCCATCTGGGGTAGTGTCTGGAGTTCTGTAAGGGATGATGGTATGGCTGTGTCTTTCTGCTTTGACTCTGATTTACTTTTCTTTGGAATTATCGAACTTTTATGTTGAATTGTTTTTTTTCTTGTAGATCCCTCAGCCTTTTCAAATTTCCATCCTAAGAATCCCAGTAGTTGTGAAATCCCAGATGATATGTGATTTAAATGATCCAGGGATTTTGGAAGTGCCAGTGAAGCCCCAATGAGCAGCTAAATTAAAATGGACGTGTTTTAACTGGGCTTAGTGGGAGAAGCCAGCTGTCCTCCCCCCAAACCATAGAAGTGAGAAGAACATCCAGCCTTCCATAAGCAGGATAAAGAAAAAGGATCACCTGGCCTCCTCCTGAGGTTGCTAGCCAGTTTCATACTGGCATAGATGTGTTACTTGTATTTAGGGTAGATTTAGTTAATGGAATCTATAGGTATATTTCCCTACTCTTTTGTTGGTGTAAATCTAATTTTATTACAATTCAAGAAGATTATAATTTTAAATGTATCAACTTTCAAGTGCTGAGAATAATTAAATATGGTTACAGAAATCTATTATCTCTTGAAAATATCTATCTTCTTTCATGTCAATCAGATCTAGAGTGCCCAGTAACACTTTTAGTAGTGACAATTACTCTTTGCCTGATGTGAGCTTTAAAGAACTTATTTGCAAGAGACTGAATATTCCGAAAGCAAAGGACTGCTGTTATAGCTATAGGAGGATGTCTAGCAGAAAACATAACATCAAGCAAAATATTTTGTAGGAACTGTAATTATTTTATGTTATTCCAGAGCACTATGAATAGTGAAATTAGTGTACTGTTACACTAACGTGAGACAACACAATCAAAATAGACTAGCAAAACCAAGTTCAAATGAACAGATTCTTTTAGATACAACATACAATCTACTGCAGTTGATTTCACCCTCTCTGTTATCATCTGTTCTCCGCATCAGCCCACCTCAGATATTGATATTTGAAACCTTGATGTGTTACAATGGAATATGAGCAGGATGTCTCAGTTAGAATATCCCACCAAAAATACTTTGTCAGAATGGTTAGCAAATATCAGTCTTCAGTATTGACTATCTCAAACATCACATTCAGTACAATATCACATTTATCTGCCACATACATACCCAGTAAAACTGAGCAAAAATGTTCTATGCTTCTTGGTATGAATCAGATAGGTACCGTAATAAAAGTTCTGCCAAAATGGAGCTGAGAAGTTGAACTGCATGTGTGGGAATAGATGCTCAGCTGGTCCAAGTTGGTGTATGGAGCATGAAGTACACTGAGCTACCCTGATTTACACCATCCAAGACTCAGGCCCACTGTGTTTAGTAATTGCTTTTAGTTTCAAGATTTTTCCAGCCTTGACAGAATGACAAATGTGTCCATGGCTTTTCTGGCACTTTTACAATTCTTTTCAATATTCCAATTTCTATGCAGGAAAACAAAGCAAGTTAAGGTATTTTGACTGAAGCATGGTTCTGAACAGTAGAATGTATGTGCATGTCTCCAATATTTTTAACAGCTATTATCTAGGCATCCTTCTTTGACATAATTTCCCTTCCTGTCTCTTTTCCCCCCACAATCCCTCCCAACTATGTCCTGGAATTTAGCACATAAAGGGCTGTAAATCATACACTTTATTGTCAAATGTTCCCTTATTGCAGGCACTCCAGAGCACTATATGCAATAATATAATAAAAACATAACAATACAGAGTAGCAAGGGAAAAATAGAAGTTAATTAAAAGCACCACTAATTAAATAAGAATATAGTTTCATTTTCAAAACTGCAAGAGACTCTATGCATTGAATTCCCAAAGGAAGGGAATTCCACCAGACAGGAGCAGAATATGCAAAGACTCTAACATCTAAGGATAAAGGGTCCTTTCATCTTACTCATGTAAAGCTCCCAGTGGTTTCAGTGGAGTAAAGCAAATAGGATTTGGTCCAAAGTCCACACACAAGCTATAGACAAGAATCATATAAAGACTGAATGTAAAGATTTCCCAATGGCCACTGAAGCTCATGAATTGAACTTTATAGCCAATATGCTAATAGTTACAAAGGGGCTATCAATAGATTCACTAAAATTGGTATGACATGATGCAAAATATGTATAATAAATCTAGTTGCCAATTTTTGCAAGTTGAAGGTGATCTAGCACAAACAAATAGTATGACAGGACACTCCCCTGAGAGTTTACAGCAGGGGTCAGCAACCTACGGCATGCGTGACAAACATAGCATGCGAGCCGATTTTGAGTGGCACGCTGCTGCCCACTGAGAGGAGGAGGAAGAGGAGGAGGGGTGGAGGGGCTGGAAAGCGCCACAC
>NC_048303.1:103990255-104063220 GCF_013100865.1 Trachemys scripta elegans
CCTCCCCCGCTTCTTCCCCCAGCATGGTGCATTCTGGCCCCTCTTCCTCCTCCCTCTCCCAGCCGGCGATGGTCCTAGCAAGGGGGAGGGGGAGCCGAGCCGAGCCGAGTGGCAGCGTGCTCGCTGCTCCATAGACTAGGGTTACCATATTTTGAGTGTCCAAAAAGAGGACACTCCAAGGGGCCCCGGCCCCATCCCCAGCCCCGCCCCCGCCCCAACTCCACCCCTTCCCCAAAGTCCCCACCCCAACTCCGCCCCCTCCCCTGCTTCCCGTGAACATTTGATTCGCGGGAAGCCTGAAGTAGGCAGCAGGTAAGCTGTGGGGGGTGGGGGGAGGAGGCGCGGCCCAGTCTGGCCCCCCCAACCGAGCGGCTCCCTCCGGCGACCGGCCCCGGCCCCAGCGTCTCCAGCCTGGCTCAGCTCAGGCCCTGGGGTGCCGGCCCCGGGCCAGCCCCCGGCCGAGCACCCCCAGGCCAGCACCGCCGGCCCCCGGCCCAGCACCCCCGGCCCCGACCCCTGGCCCAGCACCCAGCAGCGCCAGCCCCTCCCTATTTTCCCGGACATGTTCGGCTTTTTGGGATTTCCCCCCGGACGGGGATTTGAGGTCCAAAAAGCCGGACATGTCCGGGAAAATCCGGATGTATGGTAACCCTACCGTAGAGCAGGCAGAGAGAGGTAGGGACGGGCCCTGGGGAAGAGGGTGGAACAGGGCATATCCCTTCCAGCCCCCTGCCATGAGCCGCTCAGGGCAGGGGGCTGGGAGTACCCCCACAAGCTGAGCACCCCAGCCCTCTGCCCTGAACCCCCCCCCCCCAGCCTTCTGCCCTGCACCTCCACACAGCCCCAGACTTATAGAGGGAGACCTTCTAAAAAACGTTAACATGTATTACTGGCACGCGAAAGCTTAAATTACAGTGAATAAATGAAGACTTGGCACACCACTTCTGAAAGGTTGCCTACCCCTGGTTTACAGTCTAAATAGATAAGACAGACAAAAGAAGTATTATTATTAGTTTAGCAGAAAATGGCTTTCCCATCCCTTGAAAATGTTGAGATTTTGAAAATTTTCTCCTCCTGAATTGGGACAAAAAGTCAATCTTGAAAAAAAAAGTGTGAACTGAAAATAAAATCAGATGAGGTTATGTTTTGTTTCACTAATTTCAAAAAAGTTTCATTTCAATTTTTACTGTTTTCCATTTTTTACTATAAATTAACTAAATTTCTAAGCAAAAAGCTTTTTCATTTTGAAAATGTCAAAAAGGGATGTTTTGACAATTTAAAATATTTTAACAAGAAATTAGTCTAAACAGACCCTTTCCCATGAACAATTTCAGTTTTGATAACTCATTTCACAACAACAACAAAAACCCTTTTGTTGTGACATTTCTCACCATCTCAACTTAGTATGTTTTACAGACAGGGAATTGAGATACAGACATTGTATGACTGGACAGAGTCTTTGGCTGAACTGGGGATTGAACCCAGATGTGCCAAGTCACAGTTATATGCCTGGCAAACCTTCCTCAAAGTGGAGTGCTGTAATAGTGCATTCCCTAAGCAGGGTCTGTCAAGTACATCTGGGATCACCATTAGTGGTGCACATCTACAGAATACAAGACCCTTGTAGAACAAGTAGAGCTATGTTTAAAGACTTTTTCCTTTCCCGTGGTTGGTTATGGAGAGGGAGGTATAAGACACGGGGAAGGGAAGGGAAAGAAACAAAACAAAAGCCAGAGCCCACAATTTTGAAAAAAAAAAAAAAAAGATTGGTCTATCTGCTAATATTATAGAATCATAGTAATGTAGGGCTGGAAAGAACTTTGAGAGATCATCAAGTCCAGCCCCCTATGCTGAGAAACACCAAGTAAACTTAAATCATTGCCATGGGTGTATGTCCAAACTGTTCTAAAAAACCTCCAATGATGGATTCTACAATATCCCGTAGCAGTCTATTCCAGAGCTTAACTGCCATTCTAGTTAGAAAGCTTTTCCTAATATCTAACTTAAATCTCCCTTGCTGCAGATTAGCCCATTATTTTTTGTCCTACCTTCAGTGGACATGGAGATCAATTGATACCTGTCTTTTTTATAACAGCCCTTAACATATTCAATGACTGATATCATGCCCCCCCCCGCATCTTCTTTTCTCATGAACAGACAGGCCCATTTTTTTTAACCTTTCCTCATAGGTCAGGTTTTCTAAACCTTTTATCATTTTTGTTGCTGTCCTCTAGACTATCTCAAGTTTGTTAACATCCTTCCTAAAGTGTGATGCAATACTCCAGCTGAGTCCTCAGCGCTGCCAAGGAGAGTGGGACAATTACCTCCTGTGTCTTAAATATAGCACTCCTGAATATTAGCCTTTTTTGCAACTGCATCACACTCCTATTGAGTATGTGATCCATTAAAACCCCCAGATAATTTTCAGCAGTATTACCGCTTAGCCATTTATGTGATGTCCCAGATCTTAAACCCAGGCCTGGGAGTCCCCAGACAGCCACCACATCCTGGCCTCCACCCAATACCTGCTGAATCCTGGTGGGCTGAGAAGCTAGTAGGACTTTCGACTCAGCCAAAGTACCACCCACAGGAGCCCTGATTGCAGGATTGCCTGGCTCCACTGATTGGTCCAACCATACCATCATCAGTTACCAGTCCTGGCTCTGACCCCAACTTCTGACTCTGACTTGACTTTTGGCTCTGGCATTTGGTATCTGACTGCAGCTTTGACCCTCAGCTAGAATTCCTGGTTCTGACTCTGGCTTGCCCCCTGGCACTGGTAATTGGCAGTTGACTCTGGTGCTGACCCTGGGCTTTGTTCCCCAGCCTGGATGCCTGTTCCACCTACTAAGCCAGACTGCCTATGTCCTGCTCCATAACAGCTTATTTCCCATTTTGTTCATCCCTTATTGGACAAAAGACAACCACTGGCATATAAGTTTTCCTGTCCATATTGTCTGATGTTAAATTGCTCTTGCTGTATTCTTCCAACTCCTCCACGTTCATTTAATATGTCATTTGTATTTATGTTATTTAGCATGTGCATAGTCGTCTAGCCAAGTGATGGTGTCTTTGCTGGCGTGATGCAGTTCTTCTAGGCCACCGCTGAACATAGTCAGCAGGCATTCATCGACAATGTGCGTCATCATCTGTATTGCACTGCAGCCGCACAAAGGGCTGTCATGAAGGCCCCAGTGATACTGGTTGGCTGAACAGAGACCTTGCCCAGTCCAGAACCTGTTCAACAGGGACCATTGGCCACAGGGCAGGCCAAAACCAGGAGGGCAAATTGTGGGGTCGTCGATGGGGGACTGGTTGAGGATTATAACAGATATCCATTCCTCTCAGGCTGCTTTGTAGATAGCACCACAGAAGCGATGGGTCTCATTTACTGAGATATGCAGGGCTGGTATTTTCACCACACTCTTCTCCAGTGCTTCCCTGTATTTTTCCTAGTCAGCCATTTGGAAGTTCCATCGCTTCCTTTTGGAACTCTTGACAACTGGGAGCTGTAGCCCGATATGGATCACTGACGGTCTGTGTTGGCTGCGTGGAAAGTTATCCAAGACTTGACATGTTGCTGGCTGAGAAGGCCATGAACTGAAGTGACCCAGCACAACTCAGGAGAGTAGTCACAATCCCATCTAGAAGAATGTAATGTGCCTCACTACTTAGCATCATAGATAAGGCCGAGGTTGTTTCGTGATGGCCAGTCTGCAAGTTGTTCACCGTCAGTCTCAACCTCCTTATACCCACAGTCTGTGTGATGGCTGTTGAAGTCTCCGATGTAGACAGCAAGGTGTGGCAGGCTTGGTAGAACCTGTTGGTTCTAGCTGATGCTTGGAGGCTTGTAAACATTTGCCAGCCAGAAACCACCAACCTGGATAGTATCACAAAATTCAGTAGACATCACCTGAATGGCATCTGCAATATTGGATCCAATGTTTGTGGCTCGGCCGTGCTTCAGGTGTGCCACATGGCACAAAAAGTCAAAGCCTTCAATACTGTAACGCCCGGCTTTGGCAGTTGCCATGTGTGTCTCTTGCAAGCAAATGATGTTGATAGTGTGTTGATGAGCAAGAACATCAAGTAAATCACGTTTGGCAGCCGACAAACCCTCCACATATAGTTGTAAAATGTATAGAGCTGGACCAATGACTTAGAAGTCACCGGGCTACATGTTGGGGTTGTCGGAGATGACAGTGCCGGGATTTGTTGAGCTGGTGTTCATGGAATTCGGCTTGCTGGTTGGACCATTAGCTTCCCTGACTGCTGTTAGTTACTGGCAGGTGGCACAACAGACACTGATCCATTGCCCCCAAATTTGTATTTATTCAGTGCATTCAGATATGCACACAACACTATGTACCATGTATAAGCAAGTGTGCTAGATTGTCAGTGCTCATGTGACCCAAAAAACTGACTTGAATAACATGCAACTTAATACATATAACCCAATGGAAATTAATTTACAAAGATATTATGTATATATGAGGATCACTCTTAAGAATTGTGTTTCTTAAATATCATAAAAGGTCGGTCTTTTTTTTTTCTCAACTGCTCATCCAGATATGAGTCAGGCAGCACTCGTGATGTCCCAAGTGTGCAGTTGCAGCAAAGAAACTATTCTAAATATAAATGTTCTTGCAGTTTTCATATCAGATGTATGGTGGCGGTGGGGGAAAGGCCTGATATCAAACTTCACCTTGTAATATTTCACTTCTATAGATAACACTTGTTAATCCATATGAAGATCTCAGGAATGTAAAAGTAAAGCCTGTAGGAGGAGAACAAATTCATATTAATTTACCACCTAACAGTGGTGGAAAAAATCCTGTTATAGATATTTTTAAATTATAGGTCATAGTTAAAGATGATATAGAAAACATAAAACTTGTGTTAGTTAAGGTACTTCAAATTTAGGTTTAGAAACATGTTTGGCACTAAATATAATTAGTAGAAGCCAGTGTTTCAGTACAGTCTGGAATAGTCTGGAAATAGTACATCAATTTACAGTGTTATTCACTGGCACTGATATATTGGATACAACATATAAAATAGAGTCAAATGAAACAAATAAACCAGTTATACATGCAACTAAAAATATCTTTAGCTTTAGGAAATAGGGTACAAAAAGATTTGGAAAGGTTAGTTTATTTAAATATAATTAAGAACAGAAGGGGTGACTGAATGTGTGAATTTTTTAGTAAAAGTAGAAAAGAAAGATGGATTCTTATGTTTATGTTTAGAGCCAAAAAAATTGCATATCTTAAAAGGGAACATTTAAAAATACCTATATGTGAATAAATATTTGGACTAATTTCAGGAGCGAAATACTTTCCTTATTTAGATGCTTTGAATGGATTTTGGCAAATACCATTGGAGAAAGAAAGTCAATTGCTATGCTATGTATGCTTAACACACCTTTTGGACATTACTGTTTTAAAGTTCTTCCCCATATTATTAGCTCATCTATGTACAATTGTGTGTCTTCAAAAATCTTTTTTATTGCTCTGTGAAATACCTCTGAAGTTGACCATAAGCCAAAAGGTAATCTTTAAAAGAGCATGATATAAGATTAACTAAAGCATTATCTAGAGCAAAATAAGCAGAATTGAAACTTAACAAAATAAATATAAATGTAGAATGCAAAATATGTTTCTAGGAGAAAAACTGATCAATCAGGGATTTCAGATTGATCCACAATGAATGAGCTATTGATAACAAGCTTACCCAAAAGATAAGGAGTCATAACAGAAATGTTTGGGTATGGTAAATGTTGTAGGAAAATACAAAGCTAACCTAAAAAAAAGGCTTTATTTTGTAAAAATAATCAATTGAAATTAAACTGTCAGCACCAATAATTTAAGCAGCTTAAGCAACTAATAAAAATTGCTCCAGTATTAAAACGATTTGATATTAACAGACTCACAAAATTGTCTTCAGAGGCATCCAAACAAGACTTAAGAATAGTTCTATTACAAAAGTATGGTTATCTGTGGAAACCAGTTGCTTATACATCTACAGCTATGTCAAAACTGGAATTTCAGTATGCTCAAATAGAAAAAGAGCCTTTGGCATTGGCTTTGGATGCAAAAACTTTCACATTTATATATGGTAGATCTGTATCGGCAGAAACAGATCAAAAACTATTTGTTAATATTTCAAAAAGGAACATGACAGACATACCACCTCAGTTTTAAAGATTATTTTTTAAGTTGCATTTATATGATTTAAAATTAGAATATCAGCCAGGCAAATCATTAATTGTTGCCGATACTCTTTCTAGAGTTTATGATGTAACCAATGTAATTGAAGAAGATGCTGTGGTACATGTAGATGTACTTAAAATATTGTTTCCTGTATCAGAAAGAGTATGGGAAGAAATTGTAAAGCAACTAGACAGGATGAGAATTTACAAAGGGTTATTAAAGCTATTCAAAAAGGATATAATAAAAAAAAAGAAGGAAGCCATCTAATCAATTTATTCCAGACTTATCAGTAATTGAAAGAATTCTATTTAAAGGCAATAGAGGAGTAATTCCTTTAGGGTTCACAGCTGAGATGTTGAAACTCATACATGAGGCATAGAAAAATGAAAACAGAGCAACAGATGTTCTGCACTGGCCACAAGTGACCCAAAACAGGAGATTATATAAAAGAATGTGACATATGTCAAAAATATAGAAATGCTCAGTCTAAACAGCCTATGACATTTATTCAAGAAAGCTTAAAACATTGGCCAAAAGTAGGTATGGATCTAGTTGATTGTAAAGGACATGCATATATTATAGTTCTTAATTATTTTTCAGATTTTCCTGAAATAGCTATACTAAAAAACACATGCACCAAACAAGTCTTTAATAAAATTAAATTAATTTTTGCGAAGCATGACATTCCCAGTACATAATGTCTAATAATGGATCTCAATTTCATAGTCAAAAGTTTAAATTTTTTGCCATACTATATGTTTTCAAACATGTTACATCAAGTCTGGGTGACCCACAATCTAATGGGCTAGTTGAAAATGGTGTTAAAATACTATACTTATTATTAACAAAGCTGAAAAAACAAATACTGATTTATATTTTATGTTATTAAATTATAGATCACAATTACAAAAAGCTTTATCTCCTGCACAGTTGTTATTCAACAGAAAGCTTAGAAACAGAATACCAATGTTTTTTTTCAGGAAGGATATAAGGAAAGCAACAAGTGTAAGCATCAATTGAGTTTGTATCAAAAGAATTATTATGAGAGAGGATTGGATAAACTACCTTATTTGAAACCGAGTGATAGAATATGTATCTATAATGCTAGAAATTGGACTCAGAAAGCCCCTGTAACAAAAGAGGTAGTACCTCACTCTTATGATGTCATGACTAATAACGGTAGGGTATCGACAAAATCAGACAAATTTGCAATTTTTACCTTCAAGACCAGACTGCTCTGAAAGAAGAAATGACATAGTACAGCAACTAGAGCAGCCAGAAAATGAAAATTATGCAATTTCTCTAGGTAATAAGAACACCTTCAATAATGCAGCAAATATAAATATATTTATAATATATTTAGAAATGTAGTTATGTGTTCATTGCATCAAAGGAGAGCTGTTAAAAACTTACAGAAAGCTGTTAGTACAATTCTAAGATATACACATGAATAAATTTGTGCTGTAAAAAAGAGATGTGGTGCTTACTGTGGCTTTAAGAGAATGGATAGAGTCCTCAGGTTATGGGAACTGATACTTAGAGGAGGCAGCTGGTTGTAGGTTAGACTGATAGATTGACCTGAGTTAAGATGCTCTGTATATATGTTAACTATGTATCTAATAAAGACTGTTGCTAAGTTACTAGCAGTGAATTATTATTAAGACTAGTGGATTACATGAATGTAAAACAACACAATATATAATTGAGACTACAGAGCTATGAGGTGAGGATGAGGTACTACTCAAGAAAGTTACTACTGGTGGCAGAGACATTGAGTAGTACACTCATTCTAGAGTACAACTCAGATGGCTCTGTGGAACAGCAGATAGTTTAGCAACTTGCTACAGTGCCTTTGCATCTCTCATGGGAGCTCTAGGCAGTCCAATAAAGCACTGAACAAAATGGGGTGCTACATATTCCAGGGCTGACCACGTTGCAAGGAGCAAGTGCCACAGGTAGATACCACTTGCTACCAGATGAAGGATGAGCTGTGTATTCAAGACAGGATTTTGTTTAAAGGGGAGAAAGTAGTAATGCCAGCAAATGTCCGAGCTGAAATAATGAAATGGATACAAACTTCACATCTGGGGATAGAGGTACGCTTGAGATGAGCCAGGGAGTGTATCTGCTAGCAAGTGTGAATGTCCAACAGGGAGCACACAGGGAACACTGAGGTGTGTGCAGAACATAGTGAGTGACAAGAAGACTCTACAATCTAATGACATTCCAGTCTGGCCCTGGAAAAAGGTCAGAGCACCTGTTCACTTTTAATTACAGGAACTATGTGGTCACAATAAGTTACCACTCCAGTTTCTGAGGAGTGGACTATCTGGAGGAGACTCAGTCAAAAACTGTGATTGAGAAACTGAAGATGGATTTGCCAAGTTATGGCTTACCTGACATGCTATCCTCAAACAATGCAGCATAAATCAAATGATTCTACACCCAATAGGAATTTGAGCACAAGATGTCTTCTCAGGTGTCTACAAAGCAATGAGAAGGCAAAGTTGACAGTAAAAAAGCAGCCAAGAGACTGATGGCAAAGGCAAAACAGGCAGAAAAGAATCCCTGCTTAGCAATGTTGGACCATCACAATACACCCTCCCAGGGACTAGATAGCAGCCCAGCACAGAAACCGATGGGCTGAGAACTCTGCTTCCTACGAGTACGCTGCTGCAGCGCAGTGGAGGAATGGCAGACAGAACACAGAATCAAGTAAGATCCAATCTTGGTAAGTAGCCCAGTACAACAAAGCAGTCTGAGGCCAATACACACAGGTGAGCAGGTCTGGGGTTAAGTGTCTAATAGCCTCACAAGCAATGGCAAAAGGCAATAGTCCAAGCTGCCATGGAAAACAGGTCATATAAAGTAGCTACAGACCATGACAGCAGTGGAGATGCAACTGAAGACAGCTGTGACAGACAGCCAGCACACCTGAACAGAAGGGGCCAATGCCATGACAAGGAGTACTTAGAACAAGCCTCAGCCATTAGCTGATCCGATATAGGAGAGTCAAAAGAAACAAGGTATATGAGCAACATAGACAATGAACAGGGTGCCAAACAGAAAGAAGGGAGAAACAAGGAGGAAGCATCTCCCACCACTCGAAATAACACAAACAAGAAGTGGGAGACTAGTCTGAAGACCAGTTTACTGGCTGGAGCACGAGGCTTAAAAGTCTGCAGTAGCTGGCAGTAGAGGCTACGTCCCCAGGGTGGGCTATGCAATAGTAACTTCTGGCCCCAGCTAATCAGCATGAAAGACAATGTCCGTTAAAAGGAAAGATTCAGCAACCTATGTGGAACTTGGAGGGAGGAACACAGGTTGGTGGAGGGAACAGTTTGGAGGAAACACCAGGAAGTCAATCCGTATGCAGATGGCTTGAATATTAGCATCAGTTACAGCATCTCTGTAAATAGTTCTCTTGATTAAAGAGCCACTTTAGTTTAAGAAACATGGAGATCTCATGTTATTACCCGGCATGTGATACATGAAACCAAGCCCAACTAACATAATGCACATAAACAAAAGTTTCTTGTAAAGTTCAAATAAATGAGTATTTGATCAAAACATTCTTAATTCTGACCCCAAATAAATCAATAAATAACTTTTTATCAATAACTCAAAAATAACACACAATCCTTTGGGAAAAGAACCAAAAACTGTTGAGCATAATTTTTATTTACACTGTAGCTTTAGTATAAATGAGAATTAGGCCCTGTCACATTCAAGGGTGCAGTCCAGACCAATGAGGGGTTGTGTTACCACCTGCCCTACAACTTTGGGTGCCTCACAATGGTTTCCTGTTGTAGCTCCAAACCTCGGTCACTAACAAATAACATGAACCTCACACCCTGAGTGTCTGTATATAGCTACAGCCTGGTCCAGCAACTCTGTCCCCAGCAGCCAGTCAGCAACACACCAGCTACACTCTGGCTTCCAGCAGCATTGGTTACAGGGTGACCCCAACACACTTCCAGGCCTGAATTTTCTCCAAAAATGTGTGTTCTGCACTATCCAGCCCTCTCCTGGACAGTTCAGATATTATAGGTCCATTGCCTCTGTAAGGGGTCAATATACAACAGTTTGCTACTTTAATTGGAGTTATCCAAACAGTTCCGTTTGAACACAACACTGGATTAGTTTGGATTAAAAAAAATAAAAAGTTTCAAGAGAAATAAAGATATAATGCTTCCTAATAGCTAATATTTAACAAACTAGACTTGGTTCAAGTTAAAATCATTATCTCATGTTTCCAGCAATACACCTGATCAAATGCTCAAGCCAGGAGCTGCCCCCAAAGTCCAATGAGAGAGAAAGATAAACTGGGGTGTTTTTGCCCCTCACTTTTATAGTCCAGTCCCCCTTTGAAATGGATTATTCTGAGGATTAGCCCTCAAAGCAAAATTTATTCAATCAGTAAAGAAGGTGAGATGGAGTCTGGCGGTGAAAGTACCCCCGTGCTCTTTCTTCTCCCCTGTGTATCCTGAAATGCAGGTTTGTCTTGTCTCTTCCTTACTGTCTCAAGGACCCTGTTTACTACTATGTAAATTGAAGTAAACACACAATACTTTGTTTAAGCTAGAACTGCTTAACCACTCCTGCCTAATCAGGGCTACATGGGTTTAAACATGTGTTACCAATATCATGCAGGGGGAGTTCATAACTTTACATACAACATGGCTACATACATTTCATTATGATATTATTGACCAACGGGATATTAGTTTTCAAATGATATCTCACAAGGCGTATTATGTACAAAGATTATTACAATAGTCTATAGCAGTGGTCACCAATCGGTAGATTGCGTTGGACTGGTCAATTGTGGAGCCACTGACAGTGGATCTTGGTCACAGTCTATGGTTGCCAACCCTCCTGCAGCCAAACTGAGAGACTGGCCGCTAACAGTCTGGCGGCGCAGCAGGGCTAAGGCAGTCTCCTTCCCTGACCTGACCCTGCACCGCTCCCAGTGGTTAGCATGTCTGGTACTGGCTCCTGGGAAGGAGGGGGGGCAGGAGGTCTCCGCACGCTGCCCTTGCCAGTAGGCACCACTCCCGCAATTCCCATTGGCCGGGAACGGCAAACTGCAGCCAATGGGAGCTGCAGGGATGGTGCCTGCAGATGGGGGAGCATGTGGTGTCACCTGCCCGTTCGTTCTTCAGGAGCTGCTGTCAGACAAGCTGGCCACTTCCGGGAGCGGTGCGGGGCCAGGGCAGGCAGGGATCCTGCCTTAACCCCGCTGCACCACTGCCCAGGAGCTGCCTAAGGTAAGCGGCACCCAGCTGGAGTCCGCACCTCAAACCCCTCCTGCACCAACCCCATGCCCCTTCCCTAAGCCCTCTCCTGCACCCCAACCTCCTGTCCTAGCCCTGATCCCCTTCCTACACCCAAATTACCTCCCAGAGCCTGCATCCTGAACCACCTCCTGCACCCAACCCCCTTCCTCAGGCTCAGCCTGTAGCCCGTCCCACACTCCAAACTCCTCGGCCCCAGCCCAGAGCCCACACACCCTCCCACACCTCAACCCCCTGTCCCAGCTGAGTGAAAGTGAATGAGGGTGGGGGAAAGCGAGCGACAGAGGGCGGGGGCGGAGGGATGGAGTGAGCAGGGCAGGCTTCAGAGAAGGGGCAGGGCCGAGGGGCAGGTGTGGGACAAGGGTTTGTGTGATTACTGTTATTTTTACATGGTTTTTTTTAGGTAGATCCTGGGTTGCACTTAAATTCAAAAAAGTGATCTTGTGCTTAAAAAGGTTGGAGACCACTGGTCTATAGCGTGTCAATGTGGGGGTGCAGCCCTGTTAAATGTACATTTTAATGACACCTCAAATGCAAGTGCACAAACACAAATTTACTATAAGGCAACCATGTACACACTTTCCCTGTTCTGAAAATACAAGCTTATTCTCAGGGTACAACAGTGCTAAGAATTCTAGTTGCTCAGAACATACAAAGGGGGTAGATTCTGGTTGTATCTAGCCTTCTGAGACTTTTACTGGTGTGTGGTGTTGGAGGCTTTTAGGTGGCATAAATCCACCACAGTTAGCTCCTGTGCCATCCTCTCCCCTAGCTTTGGTAAAGAGGCATAATCTCTTTGCCAAAGCTAGGAGAGAGGAGTATGTCCAGATGGGATGGGGTATGCCCAGAGTGCATCTGTGCTTCAGGAATTCTCATCTGACAAATGATCCCTTGGACACTATGCTCGTTTGCTTAGGAACCCCTGTGCTGCACTAACCAATGCTGAGGCCAGAGATGGTGCAGCATAAGGTAGGGAAGTAGGTAACAATGAGTGACTCCTGATGACCTGCCATCTTCTTCTACACTTAGTGGATCTCAACTCCTGAATGTGTGCTCTGGTGTCTCAACATATGGCCTCTTGCCCTGGGATTTGGATTTTATTTACAAGACCTCTTCATTTTGTATGTTTAATTCAGTTGCTCTTCAATAGTTAAAGTCCAGAAAAATATCAGATGGAGCTGAACAAGAATTTGGGTGGGAGGGGAAGCTTTTATACCATCACCATGAATAATAGAAATCCAGAGTACCTGCACATTTAACAAATGTTCTTCCAATAGATTTTCTGAATTGCAGCCATGTGCCTGCAATTCAAAAATATCACTGGGAGTGCTGTCCTACTTACTACAAAAAACAGTGATTCTTTTTTTTTAGGTCTTCTAAGATAGGCAGCAGTATAATGTAGTCAATCAGCATAGAATTTCCTAAAATATAGAATCCTTGTAAAATTAACAGAGCACATCATTCATCTCTTTCCTGATCTATACTCCTCTTTAGCAATTGGGAGACAGAAATTTTCACACTGAGCATACTGGAGTGTAGAAAGGGTGGGAGCGAGTTGTAAAATTGTGAAAACTATTTTTTTATTATGGAAAATGAAGAAAAATTAGTTAATGGGAAATTATTGCAGGGGTTTAAATGCTTAAATTAGAAAACCAACTGATTTAAGGCAAATCAGCAGATTATTTGAGGATAGAATGGTGACAGCTGTTTCTGTTTATTATATACATGAAGTAAACCTGTTGGCATGTGAAATGCCCCTTTTGTTTTTCTAGCACCAAGTCGCAGCAATTACAGTATAATTCTAGAGCATATGGCAATGTAATTGAAGGTGTGGCAAGAAATTAGAGTTAGGTATTTAGGGCCATATGTTCCCCTCCACTAAGTAGAGTGGAAGGGAGCAGATGGGCACATGTTACAGTAAGGCACAAAGGGCCTGGGAAGTCCACCCAGAAGGGAAAGGCAACTATGTCATATTTTGATATGGAGCAAAGTGTGATGTGAGGCCTTTAGGAATGTTGTGGATCCACTATATACAGCATGTTGCTCTGGCAAAGAAGTGTGAAATCCAACTCAACTTCCAAGGCAAGTTAATACCGAACAAATCAGCACTAGCTAGAAAGGAACCAGCTACTTCATCCCACCGCAGAGTGCTCCTGGAAACTATGCACACAGAGAACATCTAAAACCATAGTGTGTTTGCACCTGGAAGAGCTGTCACAGCAATGGGCCAGTGCCTGAAAATGTGAGTATGTTAGGGACAGGGCACCAATCCCACCCTCCCGAAATTGGCTAGAGACTTGGAGTTCCAAAGAACAGTTCAGACTTATGAAACTCTGACAAATGTTTGTTGACCATCATTTTGTGCTTGCATAGGTCAAGAGATGTTATATTACTGTTTAATGCAAGGCATTTCCATGAAGGTTTTTGGTAGATATCTGAGTTTCCTAATTTGGAAGGTAGAATACACAGTGCTTCGGGTCCATTTTTGTACTAGCTTGCTTCTTTGTAGTCACTTACACCTGTGCAAAATGAATATGAAAAGGCTACCACATTAGAATGGTAGCATCTTACACCCACTTTACTTTGATGTTGATGACTACACAAGATGGAAGGCACTGGAGTATCAAGCCCTAAGAGTTATATTATTTTGATTAAAAAATGATACATAATCATCAAGGAACTAAGTTTCCTACCAGTGATTTTTTCCATAGTAAAACCATTTTGCTCATAGAACAGTGATTGCTCACACCCGGTGTGTGTACTCAAAAACACTTTGCCAGTATTTGGTTGGCAGTTGATTTTTTTTCTATATTATTTTTATCTAGTAGAGCTCACTACTGTGTTTCCCAAAAGATCAAGAGTAAAATAAAAGGCTTTTGCATATGCTACACAGATAATATATTCGTGTAAAATCCTGTATTAATTAGCGTATTTTTTTAATAAGGTACCAAAGCCCACAATGATCTGTTGACTTGTTATCAGTGATGTGTGGAGCAAAGCCAATCTTGTGTTCATTGAAAAAGGTAAGTCTTGTATGTTACTGGAGAAAATAAATTCTAAGATGACTTAGGACTGTGATATGATATGGCAATAAATTCTGCTGTGAATCAAGAATACCCAACAATAGGCAGTTATTGACATTGCACTGCACTATGCAATCAGTTACAGAACTGATAAAAAAAATCAGCTACTAATCTAATTATTAAAGGTACAAGGCAAAAACAAAGTACTTTAATAAACACTTCTATGTACAGCATTGTTGAATGTTGTTTCATATACATATGATATGTTATTTACGTTAATGCTGCTGAGTAGAAATGGCATTGAGCCTTCTATATTTCAGCAGGGGGCAGCATGGCATGCAGTTTTCTATTCTATATCCATCCTTACAGTATTAAAACTGTGATTTACTAATTACTGCAGAACCTCACTGGTTACAGATTGTTGTGTAAACTCCTTTCCTATCAAAACAGGCACAAAAGTATGAGTCCCCTGGCCAATCTGTGGGACTTGGCATAATTAGAAGATATCTGTAAAATATCAGAGAAAAATCATTATTCATAAAGATTAAGGCATGAAAAGTAGGTGAGACCTCATTTTTTAATCAGTCCTCAACCATTAGTGCATAAACACTTCAGATAAAAAAACATCAGATTATCTACCAGTCTCCCTCATGTTTTGCAGACATAAAGCTGAGACAGTGATACAATGACATGACACCATGCCTGCAAGGCTATTCCGGGGTCCTTAGATAGCATACAATCTAGCCAAAATATTTGCGTTCAAATCAATTTTACAAAGACTGTTACACAGTTAAGGAAGTGAATTTGAAGAAATGCTTTTGTATTATGTCTTGCTGGCAATTGGGAGGATTTATCTTTAGTGCTGGTCTGCAAAGGGTCAAATGATTATACCAAAAGCCTTTTGTTTATAGATGAGCCTACTAGATCAATACAGCTGTTATGAAAGTGCACTGGGAATGAGGAGGGCACTTGCAGTATTCTGCATAATTGATTCTAAGGTTGATTTAAAGTGCACTGATTCTTACTTCTGTGTTTTTAAAACTCAAAGCCAGGAAAGAGTAGATTTCAGCTAATGCTGAAGAATTTGTTTGACCACATATTTCTTAGTCAGGTTAAGTAGACTATTTTGTCCCTATTACAGTGCAAATTAAAGGGAGCATAAGGGACATTGATTATTAATTTCCCTT
Organism: Trachemys scripta elegans; assembly: GCF_013100865.1. NCBI lineage: Eukaryota > Metazoa > Chordata > Testudines > Emydidae > Trachemys > Trachemys scripta. The sequence continues at coordinate 104,005,975 of NC_048303.1, forward strand.
AAAGCAGCAGGGCAGAATTAATGATGTCACATCTTTCTGACTGGGATGGGTAGTTTCTTAAAGCAAACAGAAAAATAGCTCTAACTGCTAATCAATTACACCTGGATTAGGAGATATTACTGGCAATTAATGGCTATGTAGTATTAAAATCAATGAGGCTTGTCAAAATAAATTATGAGGCCCCTACCACTTCCACTGTTTAGCTTCTTCGATTTTAATGGATTGGAAGGAAAAAAGAGAACCCTTCACTGAAAGCTGAGGTAGGCTAACAATACATACTGGTAAATATTAGGGTGTCCAGAAAAGGATACAGCTAAATATTTCTGTGGTTTAATGATGGTTAAGAGGTGTGCTTCTGAATAACCTACATCTACTTGGGGAAAAAAAAACCATTTCTTTTGGTTAATTAGCTGACTTGAAACTGGGTTACCTTATCATTTTACATGATGTGAAATATGCAGTTTTCAAGATTTCAACATGAAACCAGGTGCAACTCAGCAGTTTTACTTTGAGAGTTTGAGTTCGTTTGAACATGAAACTCAAAGCAAAAATTGAGTGGGGAGGGTGCAAAACCACATGGATAAAACCGAATAAAATATTTGTACAAACCCTCTGAAGCAAGTTTTGCAGAGATCTATTAACAAACAGCCAGAGCATAAAGTTAAGCATCTAAATCCATATGTAGGCACCTACATTAAAATGACCTGATTTTCAGGGTTCTGAGTACCTACAGCTCTCATTAATTTCAGTGTTGACACCTCTGAAAAACAAATGAGCTTTTACTTATGTACCTACTTATGTATGCAGTTGCTTGGCTTAGGCACCTAAGTTTGAAAATGTTGGCCTGTTTCCTTTGCTTTCTTCAAATCTCTTCTGAAAGCCTGCGTTGGTTGTGACAGATTATATCCATAAGCATTGATAGATGATGTAGGTGCTCCACACTCCTCACTCTTATTTGGCTGCCTAACTTTGGATTCAGATTCCTTACTTTATGCACCCAAGTTTGAAAACTTTGACCTTGGGGTCAGATTTTCAAAGGTATTTAGATACTCAAAGGTAAATATAGCTGCCTGAGCGGGATTTTCAAAAGCACCTAGACCCTTAACTCCCATTAATTTCAATAGGAGTTAAGTGCCTAGGCCCTTTTGAAAATCTCACTACACCCCTTTGTGCATCTTTAGGGGTTTAGCAACCTGTATGGAACTTGGAGGTGAAGCACAAGTTTCAGGAGGGAAGAGTTTGGAAGAAGTACCAGGAAGTCAGTTGGTGTTAACATGGCTGGAACGCTAGCTGCAGTTAGAGCATCCCTGTAAATAGTTCTCTTAATAAGGAATGAGTTTAGGTTTTCAAGCATAGACTCCTCTCATGTAACTACTGCATACTGAATATGTAAAAGAAAGCTGCCTAAATACTTTTGAAAATCTGGCCCATTAGTACTGCAATTAACCTGTTGGCTCATTGCTGGGTACCCCTTACAGACTGAGTGAATTAGAAGGAGGAAATTCTGGGAGGAGTAGGAACCCAGATCAGTATTGAGCTAATAGAAGGTACTGTGGCCTGGATCCACAAAGGGACTTAGGCATTGTGACATTGAACAGTGTGATGGAGAACTTTTAGCTGCCTAGAAAAATCACAGAAACAGCATTGTTACCCACAAAGCCTGAGTTAGGTACCTAGGCTTCCTATACAATTCATAGCAGGAGAGAGAGGTACCTTACAATGCAATCTAAGAAAGCTGGGATCTATTGGGAGATGCTTATGAGAGGTGTGCTAGATGCCTAACTCCATGCTGTAGGAAGGTGACTATCTCTGCTAGCTATCCACAACTGGGAACCCCTCTCCTGGAATCAGATGATGTAGATGCCTAAATTGTTTCTTATGAGAATGAGTTAGGCATCTGCCTAACTCCACAAAAATGTGTTGCCTTCAGGTTTGGTATGTTGTATTTGCTGCAGAATCTGCAAGAGATCATTCTGGTAGCCAGGGATTGCTGGAGCACAGCAGCTCTCCAGCCAGTCTCCTATTTTGCTGATCACCCCCATTACAAATGTGTGGGAGGTGGATAATTCCCCTCCATTAGGGAAATCCCCAAGTAGGTAGGTAAACTGGCTTTGCACTACCAAAATACAGAGAGAGCCCCAGGTGCCTGATTCTTCACTCTAACTTATGGCAGCCTTCCTGTGGATTTGTAAGGCCTGTTCCATAATGCAGAATATCTAAAATGCAGAACACTCTGGCTACTCCTTCTCCCAGCCCCACATCTACAGCAGAGGCTAGGAGGAAGAGTAGTGTGAGTCTAATTATATCTGCTCTAAGCTGCTCTTTCATTCGGGGAGTGGCCTCTTTGGCTACTGCATGCCACCTGACGAGAGTACAAACTCTACAGCGGGGCCAAAATTGGGCCTTTAAAAAAAAAAAAAAAATTAAATGTTGTCGAGAACCAAGTTCTGGAGTCTATGGAAAAACATGATAGAGAATCTTGAATTTCATGTAGACACAGAGGGGAACCAGCGTAGAGAGATATTTAAAGTAGTTGGGCGGTTCCATACTCTCCTCTGCACTAAGTAGTGCTCTCAAGATTTGCATTAGTAATAAAAATATAATGAGGAGACACACCGTTCTTAAATAGAAGAGATCTGATTCCCTTCCTCTTTAACTAGGATTCTATCACATCCCTCAGTGTTACTAAGAGTTACATAAAGAGCTGTAATTTTTATTAAGAGATTTAAAAAAAATAGGAACATAGGTACATAGACAGATCTGTCATTAAAACATTTTCTGGACAGTAACTATAGCATTTAAATCTGTTTGTTAATTCTGCCCACATGGATTGTCTGCCATTGAAGTCATTTGGAGTTGTGTGGTTCTTAGGTCAGAGTTTATTTGGCCAGAATCAAATTATAGGGGAGCCACTGTAACGTGTTTGTACTGTGGGAAAGTTACTCTTTACCACCGGCTAAAGCATGAAAGTTTCTGAGGTAAATGGTAATTTTCCGGAGGAACAAGAAAACATTTTTCTGACTCCCTCTCCTCCCACCCCACCCCACCCCACCCTACCCTGCTCCCCAGTATACCGCAGGTAACTGAAGAAAGGAAGAACAAGATTTGCCAAGTCAGGCACTTCATTAGCTCAGCAACCCCAATTATCTAACTCTTCAGTTAACCAAACCTCACAGTTAACTGAAGGTCAGTAACAGTGACCAGCAGCAAAAAGCACCATGCCTTGTTCTCCCAGCTCATTGCAAACCCTCTTTCCCAGGGGGTTAGGATGTCTCTGAAACCTTTCAGTAAACAATAGTTGCTCTTTAAGTGAGAGTCTTAAAATAGTGTGGAAGCAGATTAATCATCTCTCACTCCTCAGTGGTGTTTTCTCAGAGCTTTTCTACATAAGCCTTAAGGGAATCTAGCTAATGTAACAGATCCACAGTGGTTTGGGGTTGGTTGCTAATGAGTTCACTTTTTTTCCATTTCCCCCTGCCAATAGTTTCATACAAACAATGAAAAAGGTCCAGTGTTTAACACCATGTTTTTGTATAACTTAGTCAGTGATTTATTTGTGAATTTCCTAAAGGAGGACAGGATGTCCCACAGCTGCAGGCTGAGGCAATGCAAACCACCAAAAAATATAGAGGGGAATTTAGAACGGCAGTCCCTGACTGGGAAGATATTTAATGCTCGGAACCAGAAAACAGATAAAAAGGGGCATCCTTTTAACTTCCCACATTAAATTTATTTTGGCCACGCTGCAGAGCAGTTCATGTATTCAAGATTCTTTCCAGTACATGGCCTTGTCCTTTAGCTTGGTATGTTCCTTACCTTCTCTTCTTCTCTTTTCCCTTTGCCAAAGAGTTATCGGGTATGGTTTAAAACTTATTTGCTTTCACATCATCTATACAGTATTTCTTTTATTTTCTAAATATTGCATAGTTGGGCTGAGGCTTTATATGGACTTTGGTGCTCTTATGGATATTTTGTGCCCAGCGCAAATATTGGCAACGGTATATCTCATTCACATCTTTCAGTCTTGATCTAGACATATGAGGCTGTGTCCTCCATTGTACTCCAGTTCCTTTGCACAACTCTGAAGGAGTTCAATGTTTCTGTCTGTAAGGGAACTATTTAGGTAGATGCATGGAGTAGTTCGTTTGACAGTTGTGCTTGCCACACATGTATCAAGAGGATTACATATGATGATCAAGCCTTTATACATAAACCAAAGCCCATACATTAAATCTCCAGTATACAACTCTGACAGAGAATGGCAGCATCTTCTTTTTGCCCCTCCTCCATACAAGAACAAGGTACATATCACACAAAATGGCATCACACTTAACATACTCTGGAGGTGCTGAAGAAAAACATTGCCAACTAACACCTTTGTGTTAAATAATAGAAAGTTCTTGCTGTGAGAGCAGAAGTTTCATCTTTCTCATCACATGCAGAGAGTCTCACAATCCCTTTTCTCTCTGAGCTGAGGCCTTCTTAGAAGAACCAATGAGACCTGTCCTGTTGAGCCAGGCAAATATACTGCCCTTGTCTACAGTAAGATGCAGATATTCAAAGGAATACACAATGGTTCCTCACTACAGATCATGCTACACAAAAATATACAGAGAATGGAGGTTTTTGCTAAAAGATATGCTTTGGGAATTATTTTGGGGAAGGTTTATGGCTTGTGTTATACGTGAGATCAGATGATCACCATGTTTCTTTCTGGCCTGGGAATCAATGAAAGAATAAGCTAAAGACATTAAATAAAATTAAAGAAACAGGGCCAATACACTCAGCCTTCAGCAGTTCTTATATTAAAGCTGGTTGAAAAAATGGGGGGGGAGGGAATTATGAAACATTTTGAAATAGCTTCCATTTCACCAGGTTTGAAATGGAATGATTTCGCACTGTTTTCAACATTTGTTCAATTTTTTTTTTAAATTCAAACATTCAAAACATTAAAATTTCACACCACATTTTAATTTTTCTTCCTTCCTCCTCCTTTTAGTTTTTCCTTGTTGTCACGCAGTGCAATAAAATGAATAATAGGTTTGACCCTATTTCATTTTTCCCCTTTTTCTACTGTTCCTTTCAAATGGGGAAAAGTTACTGTCTGTTAGAGGGGCATGTGACTGACAGACTGAGAGTATAACCTATAATATTTTGAATGAAGTTTATTGGATTAAGTTTAACATCTCTGGAGACAATTGTATTAAAAATGCAATTCTGTATGTGTTATTGTGGAATTATATGTATGTACCTTCTCTAGGACACTGAGTAATGCCATTTCTGGAAGGTATTGGGAATTTAAAGGATTTTTTTGGGGGGGGGAATATCTGTGAAGTGCCCCACTTCAAATCCACCCTCTGGAAGGTATGCCATGGCGAGGAATACCCGCTGTCTACTAATTACCTATTCCTGAAAACTGCAGCTCAAAGACCTGTGATAAAGTGTGGACTAAACATGTTATGAGTGTTTGTTCTGAGCTGAAGCTGTGATGAACTTGCAACCACAAGGAACCCCTCTTGGGTTGCAGTTTGAAGAACTGCTCCAGCCAGAATCTATGTTAGGGGGAACTCTGCAAAGCTTATTAGCATGTACATAGATTTTTATATTTTTAATATATTTTCATTTTGGTGCTTTTACCTTAAGAATAAAATAGGCTTGCATACAAAGAACTGTGTGGTAAATTATAGCTGTAGCCATCTGTCAACCATCTCTGAAGAGAAAGCAAGCAGGTGTCCTTTGGCAACCTATCTGTTCTGGGAATAACAAAGTGAAGGCAGGGAACTGTGCAGCCTGGAAATACATCAGTCAGAGCAGAGAGAGACACGAGCCTTCACCCAGAAAGGTAACAGCTGGAGAGCTGGAAGCCTGACAGTGGGTGCCCTATTGTGGAGAAACTAAATTCATTCTTTGCTTTGGTCTTCACGACTGAGGATGTGAGGGAGATTCCCAAACCTGAGCCATTCTTTTTTAGGTGATAAATCTGAGGAACTGTCCCAGATTGAGGTGTCAATAGATGAGGTTTTGTAACAAGTTGATAAACTAAACAGTAATAAGTCACCAGGACCAGATGGTAATCACCCAAGAGTTCTGAGGGAACTCAAATGTGAAATTGAAGAACTACTGACTGTAGTCTGTAACTTATCAAATGACTGGAGAATAGCAAATGTGTCGCAAATTTTTAAGAAGGGCTCCAGAGGTGATCCCGGTAATTACAGGCCGGTAAGCCTGACTTCCGTACCGGGCAAACTGGTTGAAACTATAGTAAAGAACAAAATTACGAGACACGTAGATGAACATAATTTGTTGGGGAAGAGTCAACATGGTTTTTGTAATGGGAAATCATGCCTCACTAATCTACTAGAATTCTTTGAGGGGGTCAACAAGCATGTGGACAAGGGAGATTCAGTGGATATAGTGTACTTAGATTTTCAGAAAGTCTTTGACAAGGTCTCTGACAAAAGGCTCTTAAGCAAAGTAAGTGGTCATGGGATAAGAGGGAAGGTCCTCTCATGGATGGGTAACTGGTTAAAAGATAGGAAACAAGGGGTAGAAATAAATGCTTCCATTTCAGAATGGAGAGGGGTAAATAGTGGTGTCCCCCAGGGGTCTCTGCTGGGACCAATCCTATTCAATATATTCATAAATGATCTGGAAAAGGGGGTAACAGTGGGGTGGCAAAATTTGTGGAAGATCCAAAACTATTCAAAATAGTTAAGTCCCGGGCAGACTGCGAAGAGCGACAAAAGGATCTCTCAAAACTAAGTGACTGGGCAACAAAATGGCAGATGAAATTCAATGTTGATAAATGCAAAGTAATGCACGTTGGAAAACATAATCCCAACTATACATATAAAATGATGGGGTCAAAACTAGCTGTTACCACTCGAAAGAGATCTTGGAGTCATTGGGGATAGTTCTCTGAAAACATCCACTCAATGTGCAGTGGCAGTCAAAAAAAACAAACAGAATGTTGGGCATCATTAAGAAAGGGATTGTAATAAAACTGAAAATATCATATTGCCTCTATATAAATCCATGGAATGCCCACATCTTGAATACTGAGTGCAGATGTGGTCACCCCATCTCAAAAAAAGATGTATTGGAATTGGAAAAGGTTCAGAAAAGGGCCTCAAAAATGATTAGGGGTATGGAATGGCTTCCGTATGAGGAGAGATTAATAAGACTGGGACTTTTCAGCTTGGAAAAGAGACAACTAAGAGAGAATATGATTGAGTTGTATAAAATCATGACTGGTGTGGAGAAAGTAAATAAGGAAGGGTTATTTACTCCTCATAACACAAGAACTAGGGGTCACCAAATGAAATTAATAGGCAGCAGATTTAAAACAAACAAAAGGAAGTATTTCTTTACATAACACACAGTCAACCTGTGGAACTCTTTGCCAGAGGATGTTGTGAAGGCCAAGACTATAACAGGGTTCAAAAAAGAATGAGAGAAATTCATGGAGGATAGGTACATCAATGGCTATTAGCCAGGATGGGCAGAGATGGTGTCCCTAGCCTCTGTTTGCCAGAAGCTGGGAATGAACGACAGGGAATGGATCATTTGATGATTACCTGTTCTGTTCATTCCCTCTGGAGCACCTGGCATTGGCCACTGTCGCAAGACAGGATACTGGGCTCGATGGACTTTTGGTCTGACCCAGTATGACTGTTCTTATGTTATGTTTGACTACTGGGGGGAATTTCAGGTGCAGCTGCCCTGACCTGTGACAAGACAGAATTACAGTGTCATTTTGTTCTTTTATCTTCAACATTTTCAAAGCTGAAATTTTGAAAATGTACAGAATGGGAAAAATGGAGGGGGGGGGGGGGAGAAAACCAAATCTCTCGATCTCATTCTTTCTTTGGATTCAGTGGAAAATAGTAGAAATAAGGGGGAAAAATCATTCAAAATTTTAAAAATCATCGTTCAGAAACTGAAATGAAACAATTTCTATTAAAAATGGAAATTTCCCTTTTGTTCATTCTATTTGTTTGAAGTTTCCCATAAATATATAGTAAAAAAAATAAATGACCCCCCATCTTTCAGCTACAAAATTTTGACCAATTATATCTTATACATGTATAAAGATATAGCTCTTTATATAGTGCCCATCACTTTAGCATCTGAGTTCCTCATAAATGTATAATAATGTATACATACACATTTCTCTTTCCCTCCAGATACTATTAGATCATATTAATTTTTTCAGACATTCATAAGGCCAGAAGAGATCACTGCAATCATGTAGTTTGACCTCTTGTGTAATACAGTCAAGAGGATTTTATCTAGTAATCCTTGCATAAATCCCTATAGCTTGTGTTTAAAAAAAGAGCATCTATTTTGGAAAAATATCTAATCTTGATTTAAAGCATTCAGCCAATGGAGAATCCACTACAGTTCTTGGCAAGCTATTCCAATGGTTAATTACAGTCATTGTTTTAAAAACAAACAAACAAAAAAAAGTATTTCCAGTTTAAATTTTTCAAGCATCAACTTCCAGCCTTTGGATCTTGTTATGCTTTTGTCTGTTAGGTTAAACAGCCCTTAAATTATTTTCTGTCTGTCTGCCAAGTATGAACTCCTCAGGATAGTAGTCACAGTCTCTCTGGTTTGTGATCCATACTTGCCAACTAAATGAAGTCACAATGGTGTTTATCCTGCGCCCTTAAAAAATAAAGGGATTGCGTATGATCTCAAACAGTTGCTGTAGATTTTCCACGTGGAGTTCATTTTTTTTTTAGGGCTCAGATTCTCTCCATGCTACCTTTCTCCATAACCTGTTCTTTCCCTCAACAACTCTGATGATCCTTCTTCATGCTTCTCCTTTTTTCTCAGGGTAGGTGTCCCCCTTTTAACGTTGCCACTTTCTCTCTCAGAATAAGAAAACACTGACATTTGTTGTCTGCATTGAAAACTTATTGTGTGTGCTAATCACAAGTATAGGTACAGACTGAAAATGCTTAATTAACAAATGAAGACCCTGTGCAATATTTTCCAACATCCTGCCCAAAGCCTTCCCACTAAGAGCTGAGCCAACCATACTTGTGTATGTCAGTGGCCGTTGTGAATGATGATGGATGAGAAAATCACAGAACAATGATTAAAACAAAGGCTCTTGGAATACATTGTTGTATAAGGGACTATGCTTAACAACACCACAGCTCATGTGTCAGACCTGACATAAGAACTTTTACAAGAAGCCATCAATGCTCTCTGCTGTTAGTACGGCACATATAGTATGTGCCCACTCTACAATGGCTAATTTATTTCTGACTGCAATGGAGGTAAGCTGCAGGTAACCGGAGACCACTAAATTCAATTAAATGCTTTTGGTAGATACATGAAATAGTGTTATTTAAGGGTCTGGGCATAACGCTGACAACTCTACAGCGCCACGGGGAGTGCGTCCCCAAACCCTCAGGCCAGATTGCTGATTTTACTGTAGTTAAACAAGAATACTGCACTTTTTGTATCTAATAACATACACCCCCCACGTCCCCAGACAGATCTGTAGCACAGATGTAATAATGATGGACTGGGTCGGGCCACACATGCACATCCTACAAATAATTAGTTTTTGTGAATGTGATGAAAGAGAGAAATGATTTTAAAACTCATCCCTGCAAATAATATTACTCTAGCCTAATTATTTCCAGCAGTAATGTCTTAGGCCAGGACTGGCTCCAGTAGCTTGGAAAGGATAATATTTAAAAGGTCCTGTTTCTGCCACTTTAGCATCTCCTGAAAGCATAAACTGCTCCCACTTTCCCAGAACCACAGGCCAGGTCTGTGTAGCATGTTTGGCATCATTGTACAGGCAGTGTCTTAAAAGAAAGACAAAGGACCTTGGAATTAGAAAATCCTTTTCTGCTGTATATGAAAGCAACTCTTGTTTCTGGAGTGTTTTGCTAAGGGCACTCTTGCTCACCTCAAATTACTCTAAATTTGATGTCATTAAAATAGCATTCCTTTTGGAGCTATTGACCAGCATATTTACACATTCATCATTCAAGCCACTTCTATCATTCCACAGCTTGGGCATGACATGAAATCTTTCTTCATGTTTCCATGGAAATAGCAACAGCTCACTATGCCTCTCTGTCCCTGGGAGAAGCTTTTATAAGGTGTCTTTGTAATTTACCCGCAGCCCTATGAGGTGAGGTTTCTTTGGAAGAGTCTATTTGTCCTCTTAAACATTTACTTTCTCTTGACATAATGTAATGTCTTGAATCTTTTCACACAAAAAAACTACCCATTGAGGAGAGAAAATACATTTATGTGGCAATGAGGTATCTCTGTAAAGTGTATGCCCAATAAAGGTAGCATGCAAATTAAATTTAAATAGTATTTCATTTTCAAGGGAAAAACTTCTCAGAGCATATTTTTGCAAATTCTTATGACAAGTTCCCACATCTCTTCACCTCCTCTTCCCTTTCAAACTCTGTTAATACTTTGCCCTTTCTGTGAGTTTGCAAACTGCTGGATCTTGGCAGTGTAAACACCTCAATTTCTTCCCTTTTTTAATTTTTGTTTTTTACGGTTTTTCTATTACTGCTTCCTCTTTGGACTTTGATGGTCATAAGGCCACCAGATTCTTCTTCAAATCACATCTCAAGACCCACGTCTGTTGTGGTGCCTACCGGAAATCAACCAGCTAATTGTGATTATGCCAAAAACACTTTTAAATGATTGGGAACAAGTAATATGTGTATGTACTGTAGATAAGCCACATCAGTGTGTGAATTTATTGCCATTACTCTCATCCTCCGTCCCCACCATTGTTTGTCATACGATGTCTTAAATTATCCTGTACACTCTTAGGGCAAAGTGTTTTTCTAGGTACTTGTGTAGCCCCTGTGATCATACTAGCTGTATGATCTACTATACTACTAGATACTAGAGTATCTCACGAAGATTAATGGATTTATCCTCACAACATACTTGTAAGGTAAGGAAATATAATTCCTGTTTTACAGATGGGGAACTGAGGCACGGACAGATTAAACAAGTTATCCAAGGTCACACTGGAAGTCTGTGGCAGAACCAGGAATTGAAACCAGATATCTCGAATCCCACTCCAATGCCTTAATAACATGACTCCTCTTCTGGTTTGCAGTGTCTAACTGCAAATACAGCTAACAAATTATAGGGCTGTTAAAAGTTTCCTGGTACCTAGACAGAGAAAAGACATGTAAATAGTCAAATAATTCTATTGTATACACAGTGTGATTCAGATGGTACTACGCGCTGTTATCTCTTCTATTTTAATAATTTCTACTTTAAAGTGTTCCATTTTGTTTCTGGGATAGCATTTGTGTAGGATCAGTATGACATCTTCCTTGCTGTTCCCCTCTATTAATTCATTCTTATTTGTATATCCTTATTTACTAATGTATTACTTGTTAATAAGCAACAAAAGCCTAATGCAAAACCCATTGAACTCATGAGAGTGATTTCCACTGACTGCAGTGGACTTTGAATCATGCCAATGTACTAACAGCTATACAGGGCATAAAATAAAGACAGTCCATACCAGACCGTACAGACTAAATGTGACGTGTAGAGTAGATAAGATGCAGTGGGAAACTCAGAAGAGAGAATGTCTGTTTTATGATGTTGATGATTTTGCACCATTTTCAGTGCAAACTGTGGAAGAAGTGAACCTTTAGGTGGGATTTGAGTGAGGACATGGTTTGGGCTTGTTGGACTGGAACAGAGAAAAGTATTGCATAATCAGGGGCAATGTGGAGAAAGGCATGGAGATGAAAAAAGTATTGTGGCTAACATCATTGGTTAGATGCAGGATGTGGTACAGGATGTCATATTTCATCATTAAATCCATTGACTAAATCATCCGTGTACAAACAGTTATACCAGATGAGAATCTGGCCCAATTGGCATAGCTCTATTGCCCTCAGTAGAGATACACACATTGATGGTTAAGCACATGCTTAAGTGCTCAGGGCCTGAATGTCCAGTACCTCTAGGGCTGAGCACATGGTGAATTCAATTGACATTTAAGCAACAGTCAATTGGTAAAATTGCAGGGGTTTGAGATATATAATATGTTGAGATTTTTATATAATACAAAACGTTTAATATTCTGTTGTTGTTTTTTAAAATGTGGTTGCTGCATTCAGTTCCCAAATGTTTTAAAGATAACGTTCTTAGAGGCTTCCTTATTCCCCAAAGTTCTTTAGGTAGCACTCTCTTGGGCACTTAGAATGCAAGATCACCACCTTCTGGTTACTATCTGATTTCAGCACAGGTGGTGGAATGTAAAATGACCTCTTGGAAAGTCTCCAATGTGCTGTACATAGCTATGAAACTTTCATGCTTTTTTGTTTTCTATGTACAGCATTCCTATGTTTCTAAGCACTAGTCCTCTGTGCAGAGTTCAGTGGCCATTTTATTTTCTGAATTTTGGACATTGTGCTCCCTTGGATGGATTAGCCTTTTGCTTTTTCTTGTTTTGTTAGTCTCTTAATCTGAAATGAATGGAATGGTCTTCATTGCTTGTTGTGAATGGAATATCTTGAAAGCCAACTTATTAATAAGTCTGATAAGTAAAACTTTCTTGATCGTACTGCATGTACTGCTGGCTATTCATAAAGTATCCATAGTGTTCATTGCTATAATGTTTTCTGATATAATTGCTTGCTGCAAGGTGTTCACATCATAATCTATTAATACTCATTCCTATTTATTTCTAAAAATTAGTTTAGTTACAATAAAACATGGCATTTTTTCTTGCTGTTATGAGGTTCTCATATAGCTATGCCTTTCCTTCAGTTTTGTTATTTGTTAGTGCATGTAGATAGTACCCACTAACTAAGAAATCCACATGAAATCCACATAAAGCTATATTTTTATTGACCTATGTGAGGAGATAACACTGGTCTACAATTTTTGAGAAGTAGTCTGCTTCAGAGATAAAATGTGCTATTTATTATGTATTTTGATGTGCTGAATTCAAATATGACAATTAAAACAACTGATTGGATACTGTTTCTAAGATATTTAAGTTTTTACATTTTATGTCTATGTATATTGTGTAGATAGTAGAGTTTTAATCAAAAATTGTAAACCTGGGTCTTATCATGTAAAGCAACCATAAACACATGAAAATATTTCACCTGTCCTGTTTATGTAACACTTTTTAAAAATCAGCAAAAGAGTTATATAAATAAAATTGATTATGAAACAAAAGGCAAAAAAAGTATTCTGTACATAGTTTAGTCCTATTCAGTGATTACTTGGCGCTTCTTGGCTTGTCTCTTGTATTCATTAAATGGAGCATCTCTTGTCACTGTCCAGCAATAGTCTGCAAGCATTGATGGGCTCCATTTGCTCTGATAGCGTTTCTCCATTGTTGCAATGTCCTGGTGAAATCGCTCACCGTCCTCGTCACTCACTGCTCCGCAGTTCGGTGGAAAAAAAATCTAGAGGAGAGTGCAAAAAATGCATCTTCAGTGACATGTTGCAACCAAGGCTTTTGTATGCCTTGAGGAGGTTTTCCACCAACAACCTGTAGTTGTCTGCCTTGTTGTTTCAGAGAAAATGTATTGCCACTAACTGGAAGGCTTTCCATGCCGTCTTTTCCTTGCCACGCAGTGCATGGTCAAATGCATCATCTCAAAGAAGTTCACAAATCTGAGGACCAACAAAGACACCTTCCTTTATCTTAGCTTCACTTAACCTTGGAAATTTTCCACAGAGGTACTTGAAAGCTGCTTGTGTTTTGTCAATGGCCTTGACAAAGTTCTTCATCAGACCCAGCTTGATGTGTAAGGGTGGTAACAAAATCTTCCTTGATTCAACAAGTGGTGGATGCTGAACACTTTTCCTCCCAGGCTCCAATGACTGTCGGAGTGGCCAGTCTTTCTTGATGTAGCAGGAATCTCTTGAAGGACTATCCCATTCGTAGAGAAAACAGCAGTACTTTGTGTATCCGGTCTGCAGACCAAGCAAGAGAGCAACAACCTTCAAATCGCCACAAAGCTGCCACTGATGTTGGTCATAGTTTATGCACCTCAAAAGTTGTTTCATGTTGTCATAGGTTTCCTTCAGATGGACTGCATGACCAACTGGAATTGATGGCAAAACATTGCCATTATGCAGTAAAACAGCTTTAAGACTCGTCTTCGATGAATCAATGAACAGTCTCCACTCATCTGGATCGTGAACGATGTTGAGGGCTGCCATCACACTATCGACGTTGTTGCAGGCTACAAGATCACCTTCCATGAAGAAGAATGGGACAAGATCCTTTTGACGGTCACGGAACATGGAAACCCTAACATCACCTGCCAGGAGATTCCACTGCTGTAGTCTGGAGCCCCACAGCTCTGCCTTATTCTTGGGTAGTTCCAAATCCCTGACAAGGTCATTCAGTTCACCTTGTGTTATGAGGTGTGGTTCAGAGGAGGAGGATGGGAGAAAATGTGGGTCCTGTGACACTGATGGTTCAGGACAAGGAGTTTCATCCTCTTCCTCGTCTGACTCAAGTGAGAATGATTCTGGTGCGTCAGGAACCGGCAGTCCTTCTCCGTGGGGTACTGGGTGTATAGCTGATGGAATATTTGGATAATGCACAGTCCACTTTTCCTTCTTTGACACACCTTTCCCAACTGGAGGCACCATGCAGAAGTAACAATTGCTGGTATGATCTGTTGGCTCTCTCCAAATCATTGGCACTGCAAACGGCATAGATTTCCTTTTCCTGTTCAACCACTGGCGAAGATTTGTTGCACAAGTGTTGCAGCATATGTGTGGGGCCTACCTCTTGCCCCGATCTCCAATTTTGCAGCCAAAAGAAAGGTGATAGGCTTTCTTAACCATAGTGGTTATAATGCACTTTTGTGATGCAAAAGTCACTTCACCACAAACATAGCAGAAGTTATCTGCACTGTTCACACAAGTACGAGGCATCTCTGCTCACTTTGGCTCAACAGAAATGTGTCCCTTTGCAAAATCAGACACTGACAAATAAGAGAGCACGACACTGTATGATTTCTAGAGCTGATATAGGGCAATTTGTTCAGCAGAGTGATGTAAGCTTCGTTATGATTGCATCATCCATGATGTCTAGGAATAACATGATGCAATTCATATCATGTATGACGCAATACCAGCTTCAGATTGCATCATTCATTGTTTTGCCTAAAAAGCAAGTACTGTCCAAACCCAGTCATAGATTTATTCATAGATCCAGTCAAAGATGTATTTTAGTCATTTCTGGTTTAAATTGAGATCCCTTCCCTTTATAACTCACTTATCCTCCGCCATTCCCAAGTCAAGGATCGTATATACTGACCCAATAGCATATCTTGAAAACTAGAGCCAATCAACAATTTTAAGCATCATTTTCGTTCTCAGTGACCCAGAATTAGTAAAGTTTGACTGCATTTATTTCAGAAGCATTTTGGCTGTAGAGCAGTGTAATTGGTTCACGATAAATTAAATCTCAGGCCACAAACTGAGGCTTTTATTGATTTACTGGCCATTTATCTTGGAACTTATTCCCTAGAAGAAACAGTATTGCTATATACTTAAATAAAGGTGTTTAATACTATACTAGACATTATGCTAACCTTTCACCAAGCAGTAATAAGTGTCCTAACCAAACTCATTCAACTTCTCTTCCCACTCATTTCACTGTCGTCATCATCATCTATTCTTACTATAGAGGCTCAGCAAATGTAATGGTTTATCTGAAATGTACAGTCATCAGCCTCCCTAGACTCAATATGCTGTCTAATAAAATAGTACAAATGTTATATTGATTCAGATGTTTGTATCAAAACATACTTTTACTGGACCGCCCGTTTCTGTCTGCCAAGTCACTGTTCACTGAATGTTTGTTTCTTATTGCAGTATTGGCTAACGCATATTTGTGATATCAACTTCAGTTATGAATTTTATTGAGGACGTATTAAATGTTAGTTTTCAATATAGTTCTTAACTCACATATATACATTTGATCTCCAGCATTTATATTTATACTATAGTTAAGACACAGAGGATTGTTTAATTGTTTTTTTTTTTTTTAATTTCTTTGCCTATGGCTACTGTTCATGTAATTATTATATAGTTTCAATTCACCTGGGTTTTGAAAATCATTTAGGCCCAAAAGTAGATTAGACACACCAAGGACCACATTCTGATTATGCTTTAAATGTCTAGCATCCTCCCCCTCCCCCCACACACACACATACTATGGCTCTCTGAGAGTTCTTCACTGCCTACTTTGCCTAAGAGAGATTCAGCAAAAAGAGACACAGAAATATGCAGCATTGTACAACAGGTTAGCTTTATCTGACTGCCTTTTCTAGCATAGATTCACAGGAGACATATATGAGAACAGAAGAAGTCTTGATTCAAACAAGGAACAAATATGCAGCTCTCTTCGAGAGTGCTGAATGCAATGGAAGAAATGCTGTCAGATGTGTGCCTCCTCAAGGTATACATCTCAGCCAGCCTGTTTCCCATGGGTCAGGCCCTGCCCCCTACAACTGCTCATAGACACGAACCCCTGCTCATTAATTTCCCCTGTTACTTAAGGGGGTTTCAATAGCTCTGCTGTACTCTTCCCTATCCAGCAAGGCCTACATAGAGGATGGAGATTTAATTCTATTGCATATAAATTCTTATACCAGGGTCATCACTCTGGCATCTCAACACTCTTCCAGTAGTGCACTGATCAACATGACTATCATCTGCCATGTGTTGTTCGGTCTGCCATGATGATGACAGTGTGGGACAAAGTGAGAATCGGTGGGACAGAGGAAAGTATAGGAGGTTGCATGTTGTCCCTCTCCAGAAATGAAACAAAATAATACAGATTTGGACTGTATTATCCTTTCCTCATAGCTTCCCCCAAGAGCACTGGAGACTACCCAGTAAAACTCTGGTGGCATGGCTCTAATGGAGCAGTATTGCCAAGGAGCTGAAAGAGGGGACTTGGATCCAGAGCCAGCAAAAAGACACAGAGCTTCCATGAAGATGGTCCTGGTCCCCTATGTATCCCAGAGTATCCGCCAGGTTTGAGGATGGGGCCCAAAGTCCTTTCTGCACTGGGTCAACCCCAAAGTGGGGATGTCCCTTTCTGTAGGGTCACTCAGATTTCCTCCCCCAATACCCTGGTATGTACTCCTTTTCCCTCAAAGGAGAAGATGACGTGTGTCAATGGATTTACCTAGCAAACTGGCCAACCAGGAGCCCTTTCTTAGTTGTAATGATCAGCTTACTTACTGCAACCTGAACCTCAGAGAAGAATGAGACCACCTAAGAGACACATTCCAATACAATTGTAGTGTGGTACTTTCCATTCTATCATTTTGCTCCCCAGAGTTGGAATTCATTAAGTACTAATGTAAAAAAATTCAAATTTGGCTGAGTCTTATAAATCCAGACAAAAAGTTATTTGTTTAAAAATGACGAGGGCTGTCAAGCGGTTAAAAAAGTATTCGCGATTAATAGGAGATTAAAAAAAATAATGTTGATTAATCATGCTGTTAAACAATAATAGAATACCATTTATTTAAATATTTTGGATGTTTTCTACATTTTCAAATATATTGATTTCAGTTACAACACAGAATGCAAAGTATACAGTGCTCACTATATTGATTTTTATTACAAATATTTGCACTGTAAAAAAACAAAATAAATAGTATTTTTAAATTCACCTAATACAAGTACTGTAGTGAAATCTCTTTATCATGAAAGTTAAACTTACAAATGTAGAATTATGCACAAAAAAAAAATCTCACATTGGTATCTTCTTTGCATTTTGTCAGATCTGCAGTGAAAGTGTCCTTAAAATGAACAGTATGTGCTGGGTCATCATCTGAGACTGCTATAACATGAAATATATGGCAGAATGCGGATAAAACAGAACAGGAGACATACAGTTTTCCCCCCTGGAGTTCAGTCACAAATTTAATTAACGCATCAATGAGCATCATCAGCATGAAAGTATGTCCTCTGGAATGGTGGCTGAAGCATGAAGGGGTATATGAATGTTTAGCATATCTGGCATGTAAATACTTTGCAATGCCGGCTACAAAAGTGCCAGGTAAACTCCTATTCTCACTTTCTGGTGACATGGTAAATAAGAAGCCGGCAACATTATCTATCGTCAATGTAAACAAACTTGTTTGTCTTAGTGATTGGCTGAACAAGAAGTAGGACTGAGTGGACTTGTAGGCTCGGAAGTTTTACATTGTTTTATTTCTGAATGCAGTTATGTAACAACAAACAAAAAATCTACATTTGTAAGTTACACGTTCACCATAATACGGATTGCACTACAATATTTGTATCCGGTGCATTGGAAAATACTATTTCTTTTGTTTATCATTTTTACAAATATTTGTAATAAAAATAATATAAAATGAGCACTGTATACTTTGTATTCTGTATTGTAATAGAAATCAATATATTTGAAAATGTAGAAAAACATCCAAATATATTTAATACATTTCAATTGGTATTCTATTGCTTAACAGTGCAATTAATTTTTTTGTTAATCTCAGAGTTAATTGTGATGAATAGACAGCCCTAAAAATTACTCTTTTAGAGACACTGCTAATTATACCTTGTAAAAACTGTAAAGTGCCCAGGGAATTTTGCATGAAAGATACCATAAGACTTCCATTCTTGTCCCTTCCCCAGCCCTCCTCCCCACAATACACATCTTAACACATGGTAATAAGGTATGACAAGGAAAATGTATTGAAACACTTCAAGGAGAGAGATAACGGTGTAGAAGTTCACTAAACATTTCCACTTGCTCTCGGCCCCTGAAGTCATGTAGGGGAATAAAAGAAAAAACACAGATAGCATTTTGGAATAAACTCCACCACTGTATCACTACTTTAGGCTGAGAGATGTAGTAAAAAAGAAGTCACATATATTAAAATTGGGGCTTTTGTTTTCACCATCCATAGCAAATATGTTTAACACACTGGAGAAATATGTGCTTAAAGAGCAAACCCAACTGAAAAATAAATAAATATAAATTGCCCCTATAACACAATCCTAGTCAGTGTCAGGCAATTTGCTTGACTTATCAGCCACATAATTGTGGGATGCGCAAAGTAATACTGCCTGAGGGCAGCATTAACTTCTGTGCCTGACTTGAAGCACTAGGTACATTATGTCTCCTAATATACATGTAATTTTCTCATTTAAACTATTGACGATCCATTTACACTTCCAGATCCGAAAGAGTACCCTACACCATATACAACGCCAGAGTAGATATCATCTGAACAGGAATATGCTTGAGGGGTAATGAAGATGATACTTTAAAAAAATAAATTCTATCAAGATCTGTGTCAGGCACCAAGAAGGCAAGGCTAGGAAGCTAGCAATAGCACAGCAAAGCAAGACCAAGTTATCAGCTACAGAATAAGATTGCAAGAAATCAAAGTTAGATGCAGTACTGACAGCCTGATTCCTTAGGGGCTTCTCACTGAAATTCCTGCAGGACACTGAGCTTCTTGCTCCTTTCTGACAGCCAGCACTGTAGTCATTAGGTGGACAGAGACAAAGAAGAGCAGTACTATTTAGAACAAAATTTACTGGAATTCTGCGTACTTAAAAGAAAAACAGAGTAGCCAAAAAGCTTATACTTCAGGAGCAGAAAGCCTTAGGTACACTGATTCTAGGGATTTGATTTTACAGAACGTTACATGAGCCTGAGAGTCTCCCTATGACATGGTGAGGTTTACTACATCAATAGGTGCCTGTGAAAACTGTATCAGCTGTTTGTGGGGATGTGCTCAGATACACACCCTTTTCCTTCCCAGGTTGGTTCTGTAGGGTGGGGCACACAAAGGATTAAAGGGTTTAAAGAAGGTGCTGAGGAAGCACAACCCATCTGTTTAATTGTCTGGATGGCTGGTCTGGATGGCTAGGGATGAGAGCCAGCTGATACTCTTAAGAAAGTGTATGGCTAAAGTAAGCTGGGCTCTTAAGTAAAATACTCTCAGCTGGGCGATGGGAGGGTCTTTGAGCATATATAGGGAGAGGTTTCTGGTATTGATGAGATCAAATTAGGGGGAAGTAGAAGAGAGTGAGGACAAATATTAAACTGACTCTGGGTGCTATTCCTGATGCACTGATTAATACCTTCATAGATAGGAGGTCTGTGGGTTTTGTTAATGTTCTCTAGACTGGAATTTTAACACAGTGATTTTTAGGTTTTTCACACTATTGCATGGTTGGATTTTAAAATTTGTTATTGAGCTCACTGGCCTTGTGAGGGAATGGGTAGTTGTGTTGCACTTCCATGAGAAATGAACCCTATGAAGAGAATGATAGTGGGGTGGAGGAGCAAGTTATCACAAGACCTGTTACTTGGGACAATAATCTGTTTCAGAGTAATGAACCACTTGCCCATCATAGAAGTAAGAGCAGAATATATTGTTATAGGACAACAAGAGGATTGGAGTTGGGGGGGAAGTCATAGCTCCTGAAATGTGAGGCTCCATCTTTCACTACCAGTATGAGATACACATAAAAGACAGAGTTATACAAATGTGAAAGATTAGTCAAAATATCCAGAAATCATGTCTCCCATTCATGGCAAAAAGGAGTGAAGCAGCTGTCACACTGTGTAGAGTGGCTCATGAGCAAGAATACCAACCTCAGGGCAGACTGTTAAAAAGCAGAGCACAAACCCCAAATTGGTTGAGAGTCCTATAATTAGATTTCACCAACCAAGTGACAAGTGTAAACTCCTCCGGCACTGTACAACCATAATATGGAGTCACAGTCCCCTTGGGCATTCCAATCTATCTTGTCACCAGGCAAGCTTGATTCTGTGATAGATGGTCACTTTATATCAAAGATCACAAAATATTCATGTTACTCCCAGTCCAAAAGGACCAATCACTAACCTCAGGTCAGTTTGCATCTTACCTCTCACACTAAAGACAATGCTTGTAGCCAATCCTGTAATAAACTAACTAAAGGTTATTAACTAGGCAAAAGAAATGAGTTATTTACATGGTTAAAACAGATAAACATACACACACATATGAGTTGCAATCTTAGGTTTCAGATAGTGATAGAGCTGCTGAAATATGCCAGCCTTATATGTCCATTAGAGCTAACCCAGGTTAGTTCTAGAGATTTCTTTCTTATGTTTAGGAATCTTTTCCCCTTAGAGTCCAAACAGCATAAAAAAATTCTAATTCCTTCTGGTCAGGGATTTTTATCCCCATCTATCTAGAGTCCAAGCTGATGGAATGAGTGCTTCTTCATTTAATCTCTTTATGGGTTGGTGGGGGACAGCAATCAACAAAGTATTTGTTCAACAATGGCTCATTTGGATTCAATAGTCCTTCCTGTTGGGCACGATAGCACCTTCTGTAGGAATCCAGCATTTTGCATTCAGTGAAGATTTTCGCTGTTGTTGAGTGAATTACAGAGTTTCAGAACAAACATTTTAGTTGTGGAGTAAATACTAAAGTATTGCCTTATAGCATGGGATACAGATTTTATAACAACACTGCTACCTCGATATAACGCAACCCGATATAAAAAGGGAAGAAGGAGGATCTGGGGAACTACAGGCCTGTCAGCCTCACCTCAGTCCCTGGAAAAATCATGGAGCAGGTCCTCAAGGAATCAATTCTGAAGCACTTAGAGGAGAGGAAAGTGATGAGGAACAGTCAGCATGGATTCACCAGGGCAAGTCATGCCTGACTAACCTAATTGCCTTCTATGAGGAGATAACTGGGTCTGTGGATGAGGGGAAAGCAGTGGATGTGTTATTCTTTGACTTTAGCAAAGCTTTTGATACAGTCTCCCAGAGTATTCTTGCCAGCAAGTTAAAGAAGTATGAGCTGGATGAATGGACTATACGGTGGATAGAAAGCTGGCTAGATCATCGGGCTCAACGGGTAGTGATCAACGGCTCCATGTCTAGTTGGCAGCCGGTTTCAAGTGGAGTGCCCAAGGGGTCGGTCCTGGGGCCAGTTTTGTTCAATATCTTCATTAATGATCTGGAGGATGGCGTGGACTGCACTCTCAGCAAGTTTGCAGATGACACTAAAGTGGGAGGAGTGGTAGATACGCTGGAGGGTAGGGACAGGGATACAGAGGGACCTAGACAAATTAGAGTATTGGGCCAAAAGAAACCTGATGAGATTCAACAAGGATAAGTGCAGAGTCCTGCACTTAGGACGGAAGAATCCCATGCACTGTTACAGACTAGGGACCAAATGGCTAGGAAGCAGTTCTGCAGAAAAGGGCCTAGGGGTTACAGTGGACGAGAAGCTGGATATGAGTCAACAGTGTGCCCTTGTTGCCAAGAAGGCTAACGGCATTCTGGGCAGTATAAGTAGGGGTATTGCCAGCAGATCGAGGGACATGATCGTTCCCTTCTATTCGACATTGGTGAGGCCTCATCTGGAGTACTGTGTCTAGTTTTGGGCCCCATACTACAAGAAGGATGTGGAAAAATTGGAAAAAGTCCAGCGGAAGGCAACAAAAATGATTAGGGGGCTGAAGAACATGACTTATGAGGAGAGGCTGAGGGAACTGGGATTGTTTAGTCTGCAGAAGAGAAGACTGAGGGGGGATTTGATAGCTGCTTTCAACTACCTGAAAGGGGGTTCCAAAGAGGATGGATCTAGACTGTTCTCAGTGGTATCTGATGACAGAACAAGGAGTAGTGGTCTCAAGTTGCAGTTGGGGAGGTTTAGGTTGGATATTAGGAAAAACTTTTTCACTAGGAGGGTGGTGAAGCACTGGAATGGGTTACCTAGGGAGGTGGTGGAATCTCCTTCCTTAGAGGTTTTTAAGGTCAGGCTTGACAAAGCCCTGGCTGGGATGATTTAATTGGGAATTTGTCCTGCTTTGAGCAGGGGGTTGGACTAGATGACCTCCTGAAGTCCCTTCCAACCCTGATATTCTATGATTCTATGAACACAAATTCGGATATAACGCAGTAAAGCAGTGCTCTAAGGGGCGGGGCTGAGGACTCCAGTGGATCAAAGCAAGTTCAATATAATGTAGTTTCACCTATAACGCGATAAGATTTTTTGGCTCCTGAGGACAGCGTTATATCGAGGTAGAGGTGTAGTAGTAGTACATGCAGCATCCTACAAGCATTCCATAAAGTCTAAATACCAAACACATTTTTATAACACTAATATTTATTTTAACTTTGCTAAACCACAGTTGAGCCAGATTGGTTTCCTGCATTTGTCAGTGTTCAGTGAGACCCAGGGTCTTGGCATGAGCTGGCACCTGGTCTGCCAGTGTCACTACATCTAGTTATTTTCATGAAAGCAGAGGATTGGGTGGGGGAAGCTATAAGAAAGATCCAGTTTAATTGCTTGAAAATGAAGAGATTCAATTCCTGGGAACTACTGTATAAAATTGCTTTTGATTTAAAAATCCAGTATTTCTCTGCTCTGCGGATCTGACTTATTCTGAAGGCAATATTGCTGCCAGTCACTGAAATGTAGTACTACTCCAGGAGGGCTTTAGAATCTGCATAATAGGGAACCCATGTCCTAGCAGCATCAAAAACAAATACAGCTACAGGACTTTCTTTGACTTTGGGGATTGATTGAGCACCCACACCAACTCATTGGTAGAAAAGTTATGTCTGATAGTAGGGACTAAAGAGCATCCATGATTGGCCAACAATTCTGGGCTGGATATGATAAATGCCTTTATTAACATTTTATTTACTCTTTGTATTACGATAGTATCCAGAGGCCTCAACCGGAAACAAGGCCCTGTTGTGCTCAGTGTTTTACAAACATAAGAAGAGACAATCTCTACTCTAACAATCTAATTTAAGACAAGACATTTGGGGGTAAGAGATAAGAAAGAGAAGAGAAGAGTGGGGACCAGGATAAGAGTGTGATAAGAATAGGTGTTTATGTAGGCTAGCAATATGCATACCTTTCTGGTTACCAAATATGGGAAGTTTTCAAACACTGCAGAAGAGGAAGAAAACATTAGGTTGTATTTAGAAGGGTGTAAATGTGCCATTTTCCCACATCATAATCTGGGCCATAAGAATAGATTAATGCTGTGCCATTTTATTTTCAATTGATGATCTTTGCCATGAGAATGAGGTGACACAATTTGAATAGCTCATATATTCAGGCAGTAATAACGACACGTTCTTCCGCTTTGACCTTTTCATAGCATCTCTCTGGTTGGTTGGCAACTTCACCCCCTACCATATTTACAGCTTTACTAGCCAATGGACTATGGAATTAAATGTTTACCAATCCAAGTATAAAATGTTGAAAGGTCAAAGAAGTAAAACTATATGTAAGGTATAAAAATTATGGTGCCTCATTCTCATGACAAAGTGTGTAATGGGAACAGAAAACTGCAATCTTTTGGGTCAAAGTTTTTAGTAAGAATAGAAAATGGTACAAGCTTAACCCATTCTTTTTCACAGTCTTTCATGGATCCTTAAATAGCCTTCACCGTTCTTCCTTTCCTTTATTTAGTCATTGGTGGATTTGGTTGCCTTACAAACGAGAAATAGAGTTAAGGGATGAGCCAAACCAGTTTTTTAGGATTCAGGGAGATAATAAAACACAATATGAAGTCACAAATATCCTTTGTGTACAGCAGGTATTTTATTACCAGCGTGACCTCAAATTCATAGGTCTTAAAAAAGTTTTAAACTTTTCTGGTAGCTGTCACCACTAAAGTTATAGTTCCATAGAAGATTATTATAATACTATTAAGTTAAACCAGCTGTCATTAGGATATGTAAGTGTCCAGACAAAAATTAAAATGGCATGCATCATGATAGGGGCTTAATTCTCACTTCCTAGTTCTTGTTAAAAAATATCTTATGTCTCCTCTTATGCTTTTATTCCTCCCATTTATATGGTATCTACCCATCAGTAGTGATCAAGTCACCTCACTTATTGTTATTCACAGATCACCATAAATGTGCATAGAAATTCATACATTAATAAAATAATAAAATAAAAGAAATCTTCCTTGCTTCCAAGAGCTTATGTAAGGCCCCATCCAGAAAATACATAGCTTCAATAGGACTATTCAGATGAGCAGAGTTATGCATGTTCTTAAGTGGCTTATGTTAGATTATGACATGATGAGAAATGTTCCCTGGGCGGGGAATTGATTAGAAGGAAAGGAAAGGAAGGTGTGACAAAGAGGCAGCATTCTTTTACTGCCTCAGTATTTTGGCAGGCGCTAGAACAGTGGGGCAGGCATGAGTGGACTTGTGCAAGTCCTTTATAGACCTTTTGCTTATGTGAAAAGCAAGAAGAAAACAGTGAAAAATTTGAAGAGAAAGTGGACCAAAGATAACCAAATAGATTATTTCTACAGTAGCATTTTGGATAGGATGGGCATTCCAGTGTCATTCCCTTCTTATATCCTCTTTGAAATCTGACCGCCAGCAACAGCTTGGAGTGCTAGGGGATAGCACGCCTCTGTTTCTTCTACCCAACACTAATACTTACATATATATATAAATTATAAAGTGTACTGGAGATCATTTTATCTGCAGCACATACTATACATATTTAATTTGTGCCAGTGCAGGAAGATTTCTATGTACTTCTCTTTGTGCTTGTTAGTCATATGCATCAGTTTCCAAATGGCAGATACCACCATTAAAAATCCACTTAGGGCAATGTACTAGGATGGGAGGGCAAGGAGAATAAAAATGGATAGGAAGAAAGATTGGACTTCTGATGTGTTGCAAAGGAAGCATCTGCAGGATTTTGACACCGCCTGGATATAGGAACAGAACATCACCTCATTCCTTGAAACACCTATTAATAAGGATTTTAATTGCTGAAACATACTTTTCCAAAAGTACGCAAAAAAGAAAGCATGGCAATCTTGATTTATATTAAAAACCTACGTTCATCTTCACAAAATCCATCAAATGACTACATATATACAGGGTTCTGAATCAAATGCATTCACAGATTCATACATTTTAAGGGGAGAAGGGACCATGAGTTCATCTAGGCTGACCTCCTATATATCATAGGCCAGAGCATTTCAATGAGTTACCCCTGTACTAAGCTCAATAACTTGTGTTTAACTAAAGTATATCTTCCAAAAAGGCATTGAGTCTTCATGTGGATATTCCACTTCTAGTAATGCGTGCAATTGGAGAAAAAAGATCAGGTTTTAGGAGGAATTTATAGGTGGGTGAGACTAGAGGCTCAGAACTGTAAACCTGGCAGGGTGTGGCGTGGTGCCAGACCAAAAGAACAGCGTTAGCATATTGAACTCTTTGCATCTTCAATATAGATCACTATTTTAGGTTGCCCATCATCATGGTACCTGAACACTGTCCACATAAAAATCAATAGTAAAGTCTTTAGTGGAGTCTATGGCTCTTTGACTTTTTCAGGATAAAAGCTCTGCTTGAGGGCAGGTTTTTTGTTTGTTTGTTAGATTTTAATAATTATTTTGTTTGGTTGGGGTTTATTGGGTGGAAGGGGGTGTGGACCCCACACAGGTCCTGAATGGGTCAATGTGGGCATGTATGTGTGTGTGAGTTTGAGACTCTGTGGGAATAGAGAGGTGGTGAGGAGGAAGCCCAGGAATAAGCCCTGGGATTCTCGTCTGACTTGAGGAGACAGGTGAGCAGCTGGGGAGGCATGCAGCAGCCATTGGGGTGAAGCAGGCTTGGTGGTGTGTCCTAAAGGAAGGGCAGGATTTGGACTGCCGGGGAGAGAGAGAACCCTGGAAGACGTGGATTAAATCATGATCTGGATGGAGGGCTTAGTAACAGGCAGAGAGACCACAGCAGTTCCAGAGCCATTGTCAGCAGGGTGCACCATATGGGGAGAGATCTGTTACACCATGCCTGGCCAGGAGGAGGTTTTCCTGTGGTGAGTGAACCCCTTCACAGGGTGCCAATGTTGTTCTTTCCTTAGATGTAAAGGCCTTTTTGAAAGGGTAAGTTTTGCCGTATTTCTTAAAGACTGTCAGTCTTGGGATTCACTTGATTTCCTCCAGAAGTTTGTTTCATACTCAGAACAAATCACTGTTTTGTACCAGTTCACCTGCTTGTTGCATCCCTTATTGCTAATGAAACACTGTGACAGACTGACAAGATGCTCTAATATCCTGAACAAAACTTACAGAATTAAGAAGTGTTATTGACTTAAGTTAAACTTTATTGAATTTGGGTTAATACCTTTGGGGTACATTTATATTAAAAGTGCAATTGTGTATGTGTTATTATGGCATTGTATGTACCTTCTCTAGTATGGAGGGGGAATGCTAATATATTTCTTCTGTTATCAACCCTTTGAAGTCATGGAGATATATGCATGTACTAGTTCAAACTGGATTCTCCGGGGACCAACAGAGAAAGAAAGGATTTTTTGATAAATAGCCTGATTTTAAACTGGCTCATAGCAAACAGACAGGACCACTGGTCCACGGAGATTATGTTGTGACAATTGGTCTGTAACTATTGCCTGCTTAGGAATTTACCAAAGGAAGTAGGTCAAGTTATTTTTAGTAAAGAATATTATGAACAAGGGCCAACAAACCAGACAAATCTGGATTAGTTCAAACAAAAAGGACCTGCTGATATGATTCAAGGACTGTTGAAATCATGCTTACTAAAAAAAGAAGATGTGGAACCAGAAGTTAATAAATCAATACTGGTGTGACAAATATTAGACCTAACTGGTGGACAAAATAATTAGGAAAACAAACTATGCCACCCACTTTTCTCCTTTTTAAATTTCTTAAAAAGAGACCTGGGGCGGTGGGGGGGGGGGGGAGAATTACTCTCTTTCTCATCATCTGTTCCACCTTGCATCCCAGCTAATTTAATCTCATTTTATATTCCCTGACACCAAAATAAAATAAAGCAAACCAGACTGAAAGACTTTTCTTCCAGGAGAAAGGCTGGCTGGCCTTGCTCTTGTTCAAAGAACTTTGTTTTCACTTGTGAATTCTGACAATCATCATGACATCTGGTCCTCGGCCCATCAGTGGCTTAATTGTCAGTGTTGCAAAGACACATAAAATTCTGTTTTGCCTCTCTTCCCTTTTTGAGTTACTTTCTGCCCCACTATTTCTTTCCTCCTACCCTATCTCTCTCTCTCAGCTTTTCATCGAACCCTAAAATCAATTACAGTGTTTCAGCATAGCAAGATGAGATGACCACAACCTTGACCTGTCTTAAACAAAACAAAAACAAAAACAAAATAAAACAGAGAATCGATGTTCCTGACTAAAAGGTAAACCAGGGCCCAAGCAACAGGTGCTGCCAGCCAAAGCATCCATTCTTGACTGAACAACTATCAGGTGTTCCAAAAACACAGGTACGGTTGCCCTAAACTGTCCAACACTACATCTCATTTGTGGAAGAACTGCACTCCGCGGCTGAAATCTAAATGATGAGACTGAAGATGTCACTCACAGCACAATAGTAAATCCCAATGGTAAATCACCTGGACAAAATGGAATCCCTGTGGACTTTACGTATTTTCCCCCCCTCAACAACTTACTCCCAAGATGGTCTGGGTGTTTTGCCACACTCTTGACAAGAGGGCCATTCCCTCATAGTAGGAAGAGAGTTACAGTACATAACTTCTTTATATCAGAGTATAAAGACATATCTCAAAGGGACTATCTTTGGCCAGCCTAGGGGCCAGTGGAAAATCCTGCCACTGACTGATCTCTGTCCATTGTCATGGGCCTAAATGTCTTAGTAGTCTCATAGAGTCTGCCAGGTGCTATTACTATGCCTCATCGACAATAAACCTAGCTGGGTGCCTTCATGCCTTAACAGCTCTTGTGGTCATTTGGCAGTTCACTCAAGGTCTGCTGTGCCAGCTTCTCTGTGCAGAGCTGGGACAGCACAGAGGGAAAACACACACATGCGGCCAAACAGCTGATCACACTCCCAAGTTCTTGTCAAAAAGTACAGTCTCTTGGGTACTCGAGAAAGGCAAGGATCCAAAAAATAGAAAATTGTATAAACCATTTTATCTGATCAAGACATTAACAAAGTCTGCCGTGATTATCATTTAATGGTCATGCCTGAGCTAACTCACCTGCCTCAGTTGGGTTTCATAACATGTGTCATAACTATAAAGGGAAGGGTGTAACAGCTCTCCTGTGTACAGTACTATAAAATCCCTCCTGGCCAGACACTCTAAAATCCTTTTACCTGTAAAGTGTTAAGAAGCTCAGGTAACCTGTCTGACATCTGACCCAAAGGACCAATAAGGGGACAAAATACTTTCAAATCTTGGTGGGGGGAAGGTTTTTGTTTGTGCTCTTTGTTTGGGAAGTTGTTCGCTCTTGGGACTGAGAGGGACCAGACATCAATCCAGGTTCTCCAAATCTTTCTGAACAAGTCTCTCATATTTCAAACTTGTAAGTAAACAGCCAGGCAAGGCGTGTTAGTTTATCTTTGTTTTCTCAACTTGTAAATGTACCTTTTGCTAGAGTGTTTATCTCTGTTTGCTATACTTTGAACCTAAGACCAATGGGGATTCCTCTGAGCTCTTTAAGTTTGATTACCCTGTAAAGTTATTTTTCCATCCTGATTTTACAGAGAGGATTTTTACCTTTTTCTTTAATTAAAAGCCTTCTTTTTAAGAACCTGATTGATTTTTCCTTGTTTTTAGATCCAAGGGGGTTGGATCTTGATCCACCAGGAGTTGGTGGGAGAAAGGAGGGGGATGGTTAATTTCTCCTTGTTTTAAGATCCAAAGGGTTTGGATCTGTATTCACCAGGGAATTGGTGAAGGTCTCTCAAGGCTACCGAGGGAAGGGAATTAGCTTTGGGATGATGGCAGCGGACCAGATCTAAGCTGGTAGTTAAGCTTAGAAGTTTTCATGCAGGCCCCCACATTTGTACCCTAAAGTTCAAAGTGGGGAAGCAGCCTTGACAACATGCAAAACCATGAATCATAGCATTAGACAGATTGAGTATTGCAATGCTCTGCCTAGGAAGAAGGGGGTGAAATGGGGGTGGAAGGTCTTCTGATTGTACTTTGATTCTGAAAAGGCCTTTGATTGGTTAGTTGAATCTATCTCTGTGCTGTGCTAGACAGATTTAATTTTGGGTCTCAATTTATAAAATTTCTCAAGCAGTTCCACATCTCATCTGTTGTTAATATTTAGATAGAGCAGTGGCCCAAGGACTCAAATGTGTTCTAGAGCACTGGACTGGGACTCTGGAGTCCTGGGTTCTGTTACCTTCTTTGCCTCTGGCCTGCTGGGTGACCCTTGGGCAAGTCACTTCCTCTCTGTTTCCCCATTTTCCCTATGTATAAAATGGGGACAATGACACGGATCTTCTTTGCAAAGCACTCTGAGAATGAAGGATGAAAAATGCAATAGAAGAGATTGGTATTACCAATGTATGCCCTGTGCGCCGTCAAAATTAGAGTTAAATCTGATTTGGGGGGTTTGTAAGCACCAACACTCTAGTGTGGCTTAGTGTATTGTCAATACATCATAATTACCGTACAAGTTTGTTAGACATAAAGAGGCATATAAGGAAACACACTGTAATGCATAAAACTGCAATTAGACACCCGTGGCTGGCCCATGCAGCTGTCTCGGGCTTGTGGGACTCAGCTAAGGGGGTGTTTAAATGTGATATACATATTTGGGCTCAGGCTGGAGCCCATCCTCTGGGACCCTCCTATCTTGCAGGGTCCTAGAGCCCGGGCCTGAGAGTTGAATGGGTATTCATTTAAAAGGCTTGTCTGAGGTTTCAGTGAAGTTTTTAAGAGGTGGGTGTGAGGGTGGCCTGACCCCCAGTGGACTGGAGGCCTGGGCACAGCCAAACCTGATGGCCGAAGAAACTTTTCCTTCCCACCTATGCTCTGTTAAGTCTTGATGGGGCCTGATGGAAGACAGCTTATTTCTCTATAAAAGGCAGCAAGAAGCTGCAGTGATGGCTGGTGGCAGCTCAGGAAACTGCAGGGAGTGAGGCAGAGAAGACCCTGGCACTAGGAGAGTGAATTCCAGCCAAGTAAAGCCTGGCGGTGACTAACAAACAGGCTCACACAAGAGAGAAGAAGATCAAGGTGAAGGAACTATGGTTTTGAGTCACTGAAGTTCACAAGAGGTGATCCATGCTGGTTGGTCATGAACAGATCCATCTCTTGGCCCTTGTCGATTAGTCCTGTCTTTCCACCACTTTCTCTCATGCTAGGCAGGACTAGACAGGCCATCTCATCCTGTTGGGTGATTTCAGTCAGCTGGACAGAAGCTGGGCAGAAAGTAGGAAAGGAAAAAAAGATTAGAACATGAGGTGGGGAAGAGGATGAATCTTAAATCTTGCATCCTGGAGGCAGTTTGGAAACTAGCTGGTGCAGTGATGATGGTCTGATGTTCTTGCCAATTGTGTTTGAGCTTGAATGCTCTTTGAGGCATGTATCTTTGTTCATGGACTTCAGGGATCCTTAAAGTAAATCAAGGGTCTTTTGGCCTTCCTTGAGGAAACCCCTAAGAGCCCAGTTCAATAACCCCAAACTTTTCATTTCCTAAAGACAATCCCTCCTCACTAATTTTGCTAATTAGCCAAAATCTTTGGTACCCTTATTCTGAGCATTACTTTCTTGTTTCAGAATCTTTTTATTTACTACTTATGATCTCAAATAGTCATTGGGTCATATCAATAGCTTATTTTACTTATTCAGATACCAGACTTTTGGTCTGCAATTTAGACCCTTTCTGTCAACAAATATTTTTATAGATCACATTTCACAGAATTTTGCAAGCCTCAAAAAATCATCATTTGGGCCCATTAGGCCTTGCTAATAACAATACCTAGCTGTAGTGGGGCAGCTGCCCCATTCCTAGAGAATTTAGGCTGCAGAAGACCAGTGGGCCTGCGCAGAGAGGGTAGCTAATCAGAGAAGGGCTTACTGGGAGTCAATCAGGGCCCAGGTTGGAGACAGCCAATCAGGGCCAGGCTCAGCCCTATAAATGACTGCATAGGGAGAGAGCAGTCAGTCTGTCCCAGGCCTTCAAGAGGGGAAGGTCTATCTCCAAACTGGGAGACTAGCACCGCGGACAGTGCAGTGCTGGCCAGGCTCAGGGAGCAGAAGGGAGCTCTAGCCTGAGGCCTGCCAGGCTGCAGGCCCTGATTGGAAGGGCCTAGCAGGTGCAAGGGGCCGTAGGGGAAGCGGCCCAGGGAAGCGGGGCACTGCCAGAGGGCAGTGGTCCTGAAGAGGACACCGTGAGTTAGTGAGCAGCGAGGGCTCAGACATGCCAACCGATGGTGAGATGATGGATGGGACACCACCAGGAGGGGGCGCTCCACTGGACTGAGCTAATTCTTGGAACAACCAGTAGGAGGCGCCGCGGTGGTAAGTCCTAACCCCGTTACACGTGGTGGAGAACATGGGTACGAGCGGTTCACCCCAACACAAGGGGCAGAGCGAGGACTAGACAGATTGTGCCACATTGAGAGACTAAGAGACTGAGACAGAATGGTGGAGAAGAAAGACTATTACTGGAGGGCCTGGGTGGCTCGGCTTGCCGAGCAACAGAGAGAGGTGCTCTGGCTGCTGCGGGGGTGGGCACCCAGACCATATAGGAGACCAGGCGCCAAGGGTGAGAGGCCAGGGCCTGGGCTCAGGAACTGTTACGACTGTGGGCGAAAGGGTCACTTCAGGCAGGAGTGTCCCTACTGGGAGAAGGCAGAGAAGCCTCACCCAGACAAGGCGCCCCCTGTGAGAGTAACAGGGGTCCTCCGGCTTGTTGGGTCTGTGGGGAGCAGGGACACCTAAAGAGGGAGTGCCCGGGCCAGCCCAGATGGAGGGGCTAGGGCCCAAACAAGCAGGGCTAAGGCTGTGGCAGGGGGAAGGCGCCGAGGGTGCTTCCACTGCCACACCAAGGGCCACATAAAAAGGCATTGCCCCCGGAGGCAGAAAGGGGGAGTGCCTGAGAAAGAGGCTCGGTCTAGGGCTAGCCAACAGGGGGTGGTACTCCAGGCTGAAGCCCCCAAAGAGAAGGGAGCTGGGGTAGAGAGGCCCCACCTTAACAAGGGAACCCACATAGGGGCAGAGAGGGTCGATGTGGGAACCCAAATGGAGGTGGGAACCCACGTAGGACCAGGGAGGTCTACGGTGGGGACCCAGACCATAGAAGAAGGAGGCAGGTTGCTCCAGTTAGTGGAGGGCCTGCGCTATGAAAGAGATTCCCTGAGGGCCCAGCTGCGGGGAGCACAGGGGCGCTAGGGAATCCCCCCCTGAGAGGGTTCTTAAGGGGGAGGGTGTATAGTGGGGCGGCTGCCCCACTCCTAGAGAATTTAGGCTGCAGCAGACCAGTGGGCCTGCACAGAGAGGGTAGCCAATCAGAGAAGGGCTTACTGGGAGCCAATCAGGGCCCAGGTTGGAGACAGCCAATCAGGACCAGGCTCAGCCTGAGGCCTGCCAGGCTGCAGGCCCTGATTGGAAGGGCCTAGCGGGTGCAAGGAGCCGTAGGGGAAGCGGCCCAGGGAAGCGGGGCACTGCCGGAGGGCAGTGGTCCCGAAGAGGACGCCGCGAGTTGGTGAGCGGAAAGGGCTCAGACATGCCAACCGAGGGCGAGATGACGGACGGGACACCACCAGGAGGGGGCGCTCCACTGGACTGAGCTAATTCCCGGAACAACCAGTGGGAGGCGCCGCAGTGGTGAGTCCCAACCCCGTTACACTAGCATAATGGGATGCTATTCTCATGGCTGTAACTTATAGGTAAATATGGGACTGTCCCTCTCAATCCCCACCTTCTTAATGTATGACAAAGTGGCAATACTCTGTTTCTAAGGGCAAGCTCTGCCCTGCACTGCTCTTCCAACCCGTTGTGGCCCTCATTTCGTTGCTGCTGTCCTGGTAGCTCCAAAAATTAGGTCCTCAGTACAACTAAAGAAAGTACATAGAACAAGAGGGGAGAAATGATAGACATACATGAAGGCATTCAGGCATAACTCTCTAGCCCAGATTGTCCATGATCCCATCACCACTACTTAGGGTTCTCTCAACTCTTTGTCCCACATCTCATCCATTCTAATGGATAGGAAGAGAACTAAACACACCTAGACGATTGTTTCCTTTTCCTCCACACCCCTAAAAATAAAACTTAAACAAATATATCTAGTATTAATAAATGCCCTGAAAAGAATTTCCGCATGAAAGAGTGGGCCTCTAAGGAGAAGCCATCTTCCATTAAATAATTTTCATTCCAAGGAATTTTACAAACTTAGGGTCAAATGTTCCCTGACAGTTCTGCAAGCAGTGAAGAAAAAACAGCAAAAGTAAGAACATGAAAGGAGAAGCGATAGCTTCACAGCATGTGCCCCATAAAAACTTCTGAGCTATGAGGCTCAGGCTCCATAGTTAGGGCGGGAGGGAGACTGGTGCTCTTGGAGCATTGTTTGCCCCTCAGTTCCATGAGGAATCTGGGGCTAAGGTAGTGGCTGAGTCCATTAGTGCTAATATACATACGTTCGTTTCCGGGAGTAATCTTGCCACCCCATCCTGCTTTCCAGAATGTGACAGTGATCAAGCTGTGGATCATTGGAGCTCAGGAGCAGTGCAGAGGCATAAGGCCTCCAAACAGCTGTTCCTAGACTGTGGGGACTGAATCCCCTTCATGTCAAATTCTACCCCCGTGATCATTTGACAACTCCATGAGTCAGCTGACCTATGACACGGCTAATTGATTACTTGACCTGACTTCAAATGAACTCTGGGGATAGCATCATCCACCCCTAAAGTCCAATCACTTGTGGTGTTAAAGGGGGGAAAAATTGTCTAGTCATGAGCAGCAATGCTGCACAACAGTTTAGGAGAGGAAATGAAAGATAAAATTTCCAGTTGAAACTACTGGAAGAATAGAACTATACAAGGTAGAATTGAGTCAGGACAGTGGGGTTAACAATGTTATCTCATGATGCTGTTCATAAGAATTTTTTTTTTGATCAGGCTGTAGGCTTTCCTCTTAATGCAAAAGCTCAGCACTCCTAATAATAAATATAGATGCAGTGGGAGGAGTGTGACCTCCTGACCAGCCAGTCCCTTTAACTGTTTCAGTTAATTACTTTTATTATTTCTTCTCCATTCAAGTAACTTTTGAGAATTCTTTGGTTTACAAAGAAGACTAGAAAATGGGATCTTATTAGTACACAACTATCAGAATGTATTTCTTTCTTTAAACTAGATGGCAGCTCTGCTGGGGATCGGGCCTCCATTTCCCATTTTATTGCTAAGAAAAAGAAATGAAGAAATCCATACAGTATATGGCTTCTAGGTATACTTTGGAAAATGTAATTACTGGTTTCATCCATTTTATTTTATAGTCCTGCGTTTAAAGAAGCTAGAAAGATAAGATGGGATATTTACTCACAAGTAACTTGGGTAAGATGAAATGCATGTCAGTATAATTATCAGCTGTAGGTTCAAACTAAAAACCTGGCTTTTGCTGAGTTCTTGATTTCTCTACAAATCCATGTAATACATCTTCTGACTGGATATATCCAAATTGATCAGTTGGAGTCAAGCCTTTAAAAAAAATCAATAGTGTCTTTGAATTTCATAATTTCAGGCTATTTTACTTTGCATCCACTTACTGCATATGTGGACAGTTTTCCAAAATGTCATCTCTTTTGAGCACAGTGAAGGATAGGAAAGGGGGGAGGGTTTCTCCCCCCACCCTGCCAGAACCGAGTCCTAGCCCATGTTGGAGTGCTGATTGATACAATAATGTGCTCGCAGGGAGGGACTCCTGTGGGTGCCCCTTGGTAACATTTCATTTCCATGCTGACTTGGGGGATAGAGATGAGCAGTCATATCTATGGGGCTGTGCAAATAATGATTTCCCTGTCTTGGGTTGAGGTCATCTCCTGGTTACAATTAAATCATCCCTCCTTTCTCAGGTGCTTATGAAGAGTTTTATTTATTTTTTTTTTGTCTCCAAAAGGCATCACAAATGTCAGGATTTTCAGTGGATTTTCCTGGACAAAGACCCTCCCTGATCCTATTGTCTTCACTTCACAAACCCCCATCTGGTGCAGCTGCAAATGATGGAAACTCCAAACTGTGCTTTACAATGAACATACATGTTGTAGGTTCCAGGGAGTGATTATAATTATTTCCAACTAGGGAATGTAAATTTGTTTGCTTTCCTCTCAGGTTGTGAGAAAATGTTGGTTTAAACAGGAAAATAAACTGATACAAACCCTAATCCCTCATTCATCTGCCTATAATCAAAAACATCCCTGGGACATGAGTTTTATAATAGGCTAAGAGGAAACATTTTTGTGGGAGCTCCTTGGTATACTGTTAGCACATCATGAGTCCAGTAGTGCTGACATGTTGCTGTTGTAGTATGAGCATTATATGCCAATAATATGGGGCTGATGCTGCTCCCACTGAAGTCAATAATGAAATTCCCAGTGATTTCAACAGTGCATAACCAGATTTTGCAATTCTACTGTTGAATACTAAATCAAATACATTTTAAAAAACTTTCTTGTTATATTTGTAGAACTCTCATTCCCTCTCTTCTTACTAATTTTCTCCCCATATTCCTAATTCTTTCTGTTCTTCTCTCCTGAATCTCTCTTCACCCAGTTTTCTTCCAGGGGCCAAATTCTCTTAAAAACATTGATCACATGAGATGACTTGCATGACTAAGGAGAGCGGGCCTCGAACCCATATCTCTTCACTTCCTTGTCCTTCTGTATCATTCTCATTTCAATGCTTCCTTATAATGTATTTTTTGTTTTAGTCTATTCTCAGAATTTCATTGAATCAATTGGATTTTAGATGGCAGTAAGGTAGAAAGCAGGTAGCTATCGTCAGCTATTGATACAATGGCTTCTAACCTACCTGTCCCTTGTTCCTGCAGCAATGATAGAAGACTGGATAACAAACATTGGAATTACTTATTTATGAGCATATATTGGATTTAGTTGAAACCTCATGGGATAATTCACACCATTGAATGTTAAAATCAATGGTTATATAACCTAGTTAGAAAGGATTGATTGAGCAAAAGGGGAAGGGAGTCACTGGTACCAGAACCAGGGGGACGCTGGGGTCATGCCCTCCAACTTTTTAACAAAAGAAACATAAGCACAGAATTCATGTCCCCTGCAGATATTTTTCCCCCCATGGAATAATAGATTTGATGAGGTGGTGCTACCATTACACCTTTCTCCCACCAGGGGCTGCTCTGGCACCAGAGTGAGGGAAGCTGGCTCACCACT
The DNA here is from genome assembly GCF_013100865.1 of Trachemys scripta elegans. Classification (NCBI taxonomy): domain Eukaryota; kingdom Metazoa; phylum Chordata; order Testudines; family Emydidae; genus Trachemys; species Trachemys scripta. The sequence goes on from NC_048303.1 coordinate 104,043,214, forward strand.
GGAGCAGCCAACCTTGAAGAGGGAGTTGGCCTTGCACCCCCCACCCCACTTCTACAAAGGTTCTAGGGGGAGTGGTACTTTGTCAAAAATGGCATTATATCTTCCTGAGTCACTGATAACTCAGAAGAAAATGAGCTTGAATGCTCATGGATCAATGTCCTAACAAATAAAGCTCAAGATGGGGTGTGAGTTGGTGTTTGCCACAGATCACCAAATCACATTACAGAACAGGATGACTGGTTCCTTATGTACCTATTTGTAATGTGTAGGGGATCAAAGCTGCATGATCATGGGGGGCTTCAATCTGAGTGACATGCTGGAGGTCTCATGCTGCTATTACAAAAACATCTGTGGAATTTCTAAACATTATAGGTGACATTTTCCTAACTCAAAAAGTGTTACGTTGAACATGGGGAGAGGAGATTCTTTATTAGACCACACCTTAAAAGATAAAGAGGAACTGCTCAGAGAATTAAACATTTATGATAGCTTAGATAAAAGTGATTATGACTTGATCACATTTACAATGTGCAAACCAGATAAAATCCAGACCAGTAATATATGCATTTGGTGTTTTAACAGGGCCAATTTCACAAAGTTGAAAGCAATTATCAGCCCAATAAGCTGGATGATTAATTAAATCAAAACATGTGGGTGGTAATTGGGAATCATTTAAGAATATCTTATTAAATGTCTAAAAAATGGAGTCCCAGAATTTGAGGAAGAAGAGTGTACCAGTCAAAGTCTGAGCTGGTTTGGAGGGGTGGCTATAAAAAGAGAATATAAGAAAGGGGAAGGTGATAGTAGTGAATATAAATAAGAAATTAGAATTGTAGAAAATGGGTAAAGCAAAGGGATACAAGAAGAAATCTATTGCCACTTAAGAACAATTTGAAGGTTTTTTAAAAAATATATGGGGGACAAAAATAATCCTGACAATTGTATCAGTTCATTGTTAGATTGAAATGGTAGAATTATCATTAAGGCAGACGTTGCAGAAGTGTTCAATAAATATTTTTTGTTCTGCATCGGGGGAGGAGGGGTGGAGCAGGGAGATGATCGTGATGGTGATGCACTCTTTCCATTCCACTAGTATCTCTGGAGGATGTTAAGCAGAAGCTACTCAAGTTAGATATTTCAAAATCCGTTAGTCCAAATCATTTGCATCCTAGAGTTTTAAAAGAGCAGGCTGATGAATTCTCTGAACTGTTAATGTTGATTTTCAATAAGTCATGGTGTACTGGGGAAGTTCAAGAATACTGGAAAAAAGCTAATGTTATGCAATTTTAAAAAACAAGTAAATGGGGGGCTTTGGTAAGTATAGGCATGCCAACCTGGCATCAGTTCTGGGCAAGATAATAGAGTGACTGATACAGGACTCAATTAATGAAGAATTGAAAGAGGGTAATATAATTAATGCAAAGACACATGGGTTTATTGAAAACAAAACCTGTCTCACTTTATTTTTTTTTATGAATAGTGTTGATGTAATATATATAGACCTCTGTAAGGCATTTGACTTAGTATCTCATGACATTTTGATTAAAAAAAAACTAGAACAATATAAAATGAACATGTCACACATTAAATGGATTAAAAACTGGCTACTGATAGTTAAAATGTAACTGTAAATAGGGAATTGTAATAGAGTGGGTGTGTTTCCAGTGGGTTCTGCAGAGATTGGTTCTTGGCCCTATGCTATTTAATATCCTTGTCAATGATATTGGAAGAAAACATAAAATAATAACTGAAAGTTTGCAGAGAACACAAAAATTGGGGAGTGGTAAATAAAGAAGAGGACAGGTCACTGGTCCAAGAGATCCAGATTGCTTTATTAAGCTGGGTGCAAGCTAGTGTGACCAGACAGCAAGTGTGAAAAATCAGGACAGGGGGTGGGGGAAATAGGCTTCTAGATAAGAAAAATCCTCAAATATCGAGACTGTCCTTATAAAATTGGGACATCTGGTCACCCTAGTGCAAGCAAACAATAGTAATAAAGAATGTAGGTCATACGTACAGGATGGGTGACTCTATCCACCACTACCCACAAATCCTTTTCAGAGTCATTTCTTCCCAGGATAATCAGTTCAACATGAGCTCTCAGTGTGACACGGTGGCCAAAAAATTCTGTGATGCACAAACTGGGGAATTGTGAGTAGGAGTAGAGAGGCTAGTTCACCTCTATTTGGCATTGGTGCCATGACTGCTGCTGGAATATAGTGTTCACTTGTGGTGCCCATAATTCAAGAAGGATGTTGATAAATTGGAGAGGGTACATGTACCCCTGGAGGTACGCAGAGGTCTTCCAGGGGGTACATCAACTTCTCTAAATGTTTGCCCAGTTTTACAACAGACTACATAAAAAGCACTACAAAGTCAATACAAACTAAAATGTCATTCAGATAATGACTTGTTTATACTGCTCTATATACTATACACTGATATTTGAGTACAATATTTATATTCCAGTTGATTTATTTTAAAATTATATGGTAAAAATGAGAATGTAAGCAATTTGTCAGTAATAGTGTGGCTGTGACACTTTTGTAGTTTTATGTCTAATTTTGTAAGCAAGTAGTTTTTAAGTGAGGTGAAACTTGGGGGTACACAAGACAAATCAGACTTCTGAAAGGGGTAAAGTAGTCTGGAAAGGTTGAGAGCCACTGGACTAGATGATCACAATGGTCCCTTCTAGCCTTGGAATCTCTGAATAGTCACACGTCACCAAGATATACATATGAATTGTAGGATACAAAGGTATGAGAGGATGCTGTGCATGGGCTTGCTCTCCCCAGAGCAAGTAACCAGAGTGGGCAGGGAATAGATTAAGCTTTGGCTTCACCTCTCCAACATGCTGGCCAGCACAGGTGAGCCAGTGGTGAGAGGTAATAATTTCCTGCTGGTGGAGACCAACAGGAAATTACTGACCCCTAGAGCACAGAGACATTTTTGTTCAGGGGGGTCTGTAAGTCTTTGCCTCCAAGGGCTACTCATTGTATGGTGCGGCTTAACCACATCCCTTGCTTAAGGCTGTGTCTAAAGTCACAGTTCAGCCCTTTGTGAAAACTCTTGTCTTGAAACAAACACAATAGCATCTGAGGCAAGAATTTCTTGCTTGTTCTTTATGGATTCTATTGCCTGCTTGTGTGCCCACAGTATTCACAATGTATGAGAAGAACTTTGTGAGCTAAATAGTCTACTGAATACATCATTTAGTGGTAAGTGGTGTATGACTCAATAATTTGGGACCAAAAATTGCTGTTCTCCTCTCAGCAAATCAACACAGCTTGAGAAACATAATTTGCCTAGGGAGGGCAAGAGGATGAGAGCAACTTCTGCTGCCCACAGTGGTTTAGCTGGATCATTACAATGGCTAAAACTTGCTCCATACACCAGCCACTGGATGCAGAGCACTGCTAAGGGAGTTCAATCTATCGACTTTGAAGCTACAGCAATTTACATCAGCTGAAGATTTGGCATTCTGACTGTTACTGACTTTCACAATGTGTTGCCTCCTGCAGCCCCATGGGAATAGTCACCCTCCTTTAACCCTAAGGCCTGGTCTACACTGGGGGAGGGGGGGCGGGGATCGACCTAAGATACGCAACTTCACCTACGAGAATAGCGTAGCTGAAGTTGACATATCTTAGTTTGACTTATCTCGCGTCCTCACGGCGCGGGGTCGATTGCTGCGGCTCCCCTGTCGACTTTGCTTCTGCCTCTCACCAAGCTGGAGTTCAGCAGTCGATTGGAGAGCAATCAGGGATCGATTTATTGTGTCTACACTACATGCGATAAATCGATCCCCGATAGATCGATCACTACCAGCCGATCCGGCGGGTAGTGTAGACGTACCTCTAAGAATAATTCAGGCAAGTACTGCCCTACTGGAGCAGTACTTTAAACTAGGTCTGGTTGGAAAAAGCTTCACTGGAATAATTTTCCTTTGCAAAATGTAGTTATTTCAACATTGAGATCCTTCACAAAATTGATGATTTTGCCATAATTTCATTTGGGAGAAAATCTAACAGAAAAAAGTTCTGACAATTTTGAAACATCCCATTTTGACACATTGAGTGAAATGTTTAATGTTTTTGTTTTGAAATGACTTTTCTTCTTAGTTTTTTTAATGTATTATAATAGAACATTTAAAAAAGTTGAGATAAGATAAAGTATTGATTTTTGTTGAAATGAAATGTTTTGATCAAAACTAATATTTTTTCCATGGAGAACATCGAAACTTTTGGGTTTCACTCCCATTCAAAACAAAGCCAAATTACAAAAGCTCAAAATCTTTTGTGAAATGGAATATCTGTCCTCCACTTTAAGCATTTTCCAATTAACGGTATACTGTCTGTATTCTTTCTGTTTCCGAGTGCCCCTCTGTGTATGTGTGTCAATTTACTTCTGTGCCAATTTTCTTTATTTTCCTAAATTGGTTTTCTTTTTCAGAATAAAAATCATCATGCATTTTGCATAGCTGTTACTGAACAGAATACCAAGATCATAATTCAGTTGAGAGATTTTACTTCCATTCATAAATCACTTGGAGTCTGCTCTTGTGTCAGCAGAACTCTTCAATTGAATTATGTGCTGCTACTCAATCAAGGATCATCTATATCATATTATACAGTGATGGAATTCACTTTGTGATAAGGCTGAGCTGTGATCTACGTAGTCCTGCTTTTCAGAGACTTACGTCTCAATAATCAAAGTTAGCACTTGGCACAGTTGATTGTCATCTGAAACTCCATAAAAATGTCTGGTTCACTCACACATAATAGACTACTCTTCACATATACTTCAATTCTAGCCTTTGCTTCTTTTAGCGTACCAAAGACCATTTCAGATTAGCTGTGATATTCAGAAGCTTGGAAGAAAACATCTTGATTTCCTGAATCTCTTAACAAAATTATAGCCAGTGTAATGTATTGTAAACCTGGTAGCCTACAGTGTGAAGAGCAACTGGATACATAATAATATAAATATGGGTATAGAAAGCATAGGGGTTAGAATTGGTATGAATGTCATTATAGGAAGGCCTGGTAGCATTGCCACTTATTATCCCATTATGAGATCCTATTTTCAGTTATTTATAAGTTTGCCAAACATTAGCCTGAAATTGTGCTGAAATTTTCCTACCTGTAATGGGATGACACTCCATCACAGACTAGACAGGGCTAAAGGCCTAGTTAATCACATTCACCTCATCTGTGCAATAATTACTTTTCAGCCAGAGAGGGCAGGACTAAAGAAGGATCAAATGGTAACGTGGACACCTGGACCTCACATATGTGCTGCAAGAGTTCAGTGAGGGTGTAGAAGTCACAGAGAATAGAGAGGCTGGTTTCTGTGAAGGGCCTAAGTGCAAAAGACTATGGAACGCTAGAGGCCTAAGGGAAACTTAGGGTGGGTGGGGCTAGTGCTTGATACCAGAGCTGGGGAAAGATAGTGGAATCCCAGCAAAGGGCTAAGAACAGGGCCCAGACTATCTCCATACCAGGGCCGGCTCCAGCATTTCTGCCGCCCCAAGCAAAAAAAAAAAAAAAAAAAAAAAAGCCGCGATTGGCGGCAGTTCGGCGGCACGTCCTTCGCTCCTAGAGGGAGATAGGGACCTGCCGCCCCTGAATTGCTGCAAGTGCCGCCCCTCTCCCTTGGCTGCCCCAAGCACGTGCTTGTTAAACTGGTGCCTGGAGCTGGCCCTGCTCCATACTGATTTATACCTGCCTCTGGAGATTTCCATTAGTTGCATCTGAAGAAGTGAGGTTCTTACCCACGAAAGCTTATGCTCCCAATACTTCTGTTAGTCTTAAAGGTGCCACAGGACCCTCTGTTGCTGTTTACAGATTCAGACTAACACGGCTACCCCTCTGATACAGGGCCCAGAGGTTAGGCTGATTATCTGGACTGTACGTGGACATTTTGTTACCCCATAAGGGATCTGATCTAGATGCTTCTCAGCTGGTGGACTGAGTTATGCACCAGGTCAGTGTCATACAGGGGGTGCTAGAGTTGAAGAACCCGTGCCCATAACACTACTGCTGGCTGTATTTTTTTAATATTTCAGTGAAAATGGTCCAGGCACTTCAGAGAGCAAGGCTAGGGCAAAGTACAATATTTTGCCCATGTTAAAATAAATTATTGAGATTTTTTCTTTGCACAGTTCTAGCTGCCCTATGCTTTGGAGTAGGCACTTGAAATTTTGCAAGAAGTGGCCTTTATGTCAGGGATATGCCTTTTCTGTTCCTGTGAAAATCTGCTCAAACTTGACTAGCTTATAAAATATGCACTAGGAATTATTTAGGTTGTTCTATGGGCTCTGTTACACATGTTAGACTACTTGATAACACACCTTTTGAGCTGGAAATCTTTGAATTTAAGGCGGTTTATCACATTCATTCTTGTTTCTAGATGAGCTATAGAGCTGACTGAAAGCTAATTTTCAATTTATAATTGCAAATATTCACACAGGAACTATGATTCCCTGGCTCATCCAGTCAGAAAGAGAGAAAGCCATGTGATCTGTATCCAATCAAAAGTAACCAACACAATCTGCATCTGAAATATTGACGACTCACAATGAATTATTTGTATGCAATTTATAGTGCAAGAATTATTTCCCAAAATGAAGTTTAATTCTGATTAAATTCATACGTATATAATTTCACTTGTGTGTGTGTGTGTGTATATATATATATCATCATCATACATACGGCCAGTTAATCATTTCCCGCATTTTAGAAATGATTACTTTTTTTTACACAGAGTTAAACGAGAGAACAGCATTGATAAGACATTTTTTTATTGATACTTTCAAAATATACCAAAGTCTATTCAAAACTGCTCCACAATTACTGCAGCACAATCTGAACACGTACAAGTCAAAAGCAGAAACCGAGTCTGTATAACAATGAAAAATACAATCCTTTTTTTCCCCAGAAAAATCAACTCTTACCAGTGATAATAATACATATAAAAAGAATTAGACTGTCAAAGCACAGATGTATTTAAATTTTCAGTTTTATGTAATCCAAAGATGAATGGGGAGGAGAGAGTCTCCTCTTGGACTGAAAAAATCTGTCCATCCTGGGTTTTTTTGTTCTTCCTGCTGGGGTATCCATGTGAATATTCCTCACATGGGGAAAGACTTTGTGTGGTTCTGCTGATCAAAATTCTTTTCATTGTACTAATGCTGTCTTCCTACATGTCACTGGAGTTGTTATTTATTGATTATGCTGACACTGGCAATAAAGACAGAATCGTTTTACATCTCAGATGAGAATGTGTATCGTGATTCATCATCCACAGTCAGATTTCAAATTATTCCTCAATTCCGTTTCCCTGTGGAAGCAAATATTTAACACATTTAGATTTGGGAGACTGTGTGGGATTATTTGCCTTGCATTTCTTTCAAATGGGGCTGTGTCATCTATAAGTCCCTCTACTGTATTTGGAATATCTCGTAAAAGAAAAAAAAAACCATATGGAGCCTAGAGATATTAAGAGATCTAACATTCATTTTAAATGTGAAAGGCTGATTTTCAGATCAGAATATGAAAACTCTGACTGCTACCTCTCAGAAGTGTTCTTCCTCATTCCCAGACATTCCAAACCATGCAAACATGTGAATGCACAAATACACTTGACCAGAAAACTAAGCAATACTTGGCCTTGATATGTCCTACAATGTGAATAAAACCCTACTTATTTTTTTAAACTGTCAAGGTCTATTTTTATTTTATTTTTTTATATAACCATCCAAATACATGACCTATTTTTCTTGGTGTTTTCTATAAATGGCATAGTGAAAAGTCCAAATTGAGATAAAACAACAATAGTATTACACTTTTCCACAGGCCCAATACCCACTCTTCATCTTCCTCCTCCTCCACTGACCAAACAGTTAAAAACAAAGGGCAGTACCTGACACAGAGCCCATTTGAACTAAAGAATTACAGTATACTGGGATTTTCCCATGCATATAATATGCTATGTTTATTGTTTCGTTAGGCATAGAGAGGACATATTGTTCCATAGAGGCGTATTCACAAACTCTGAAAAAGCAAAACTGAAGATTGGAGGAATAATAAAAAAGTTTAATAATTCATACTTTCTCATTGGATGGATCAGCCCAAAATCAGCCTTGGATTAAGTGGTCCTAGGGCTGAATTTGCTGGAGTAGTTGTAGTAAAATTAAGGAAATTAACAGAAGATTTAAGGAGCCAGCAGCCTGGAATACTTATATGTTGTCACATGAACCAGCAGTCCTCTGGAGTAAAGTAAATGTATATAATGCAATCTAAATTGTTTAGATGAAGCAACAAGTTGTCCTATAGCTAGGAGCCATTGATACAACACAGTTTCATTCCTCTGATTAACTTCATGATTTATTTAAAATCAACATTAGTTGGTGTTTTTCTGAATGAAATCTAGACATGGAGATAAGAATTAAATGAGGATTTTTTAAAAGTAAAATTGTTTTCAGATACACTGTAGTATATGAAATTATTTCTCTTACAGAAATTATTCCCCTCACAGAAATTATTCTAGAAATTACCAGTGCTGTTTTGTTTTCCCATTAGACATCTTGAGAAGCTGAAAGTGGAAAGCAATCTCTGCAGCACTGTTTTTTAATCACAATACAGGAAGGGGGTTTTTTTGGTTTGTTTTTTACACCAGTACGAGTACTATTATAGATCTAAAGCTAATTCATCTGAAAGCAGCATTATAATATCATATTTGGCCTATAGTGTTGGTTTTGGAGATTTTTAACAAAGCCATCCATGTAGAAGCCATCCATGTACCCCCATGCACAAAGATCACAGAATGTATACGGTGCTGCTGAATCAGAATAAAGTATTTGATGGTTTACTTACAGGTAAAGTTTATATATTACTAATGCATTGACCTTGAGGGGATCACAGAGTACAAGAACTTTATAAACACACAATCAAATAGCACAAAACTATATTGCACTAATTACCAGTCTTCAATATATGGCATTCAAAAACTGCCACAAACTATTGATCTGTAGGACAACGGATCCATCAGATAGGCCCCAATTCACCAAAGCACTTAACCTGATTGGTTATTGGAATGATAAAAAATATTTATTGAGGTGCAACATGCATCAGATACAAATAACTATATCCGAATTCGTGTTATATCGGGTTGTGTTATATCGGGGTAGAGGTGTATATCCCATAGCATAACAATTAAACAAATTCCTTTCCTGAAGTGGGACAGTGTCATAGGTCAACAATGCATTCAGAGTTAAGTACATGTTTAAATGTGCAATAATCTTCAGATGATTTTAGTACTCCCTAATAAAGGTCTGTGAATGTTTCCCATATAAGGCAAAATGGGATGATTTTATATTTGTGATAAAGTGTTTTTCCTCACTGTTACAGATGACATCTGAAAGTGCTGACTTTGCCAGGAGCAAAAGTTTCTTTAAAGTATTTTTTCATGAATATAAACAGACACCTGTTTGATCCACAATTCTGTGGCCAAAGAATTTGTCAAAGAATTCACTGATGGACATGTTTCAGAGGGGTAGCCATGTTAGTCTGTTTCAGCAAAAACAAGGAGGAGTCGGGATTGGAATTCATTTGCAAACTTGACACCATCAAATTAGGCCTGAATAAAGACTGGGAATGGCTGGGTCACTACAAGAAGTAATCTCTCATCATTGAATATGGGCCATCCACCCATACTCAAATCCATGGAATTGGCCTTGTTAGCACTGCAAAAAGTAATTTTTATTCTGTTGATATTCACACCTTCTTGTCAGCTGTTGGGAATGGGACACATCCACCCTGACTGAATCACTGACCCCACACTTTGCAAGGCAACTCCCATCTTTTCTTGGGCTGTATATTTATGCCTGCCCATTGTAATTTTCACTCCATACTTCTGAAGAAGTGGGTCATAGCCCACGAAAACGTATGCTCTAATAAATGTGTTAGTTTTTAAGGTGCCACAAGATTCCTTGTTGTTTTTACTGATGGACTTATATTTGTGCAACAGAATCCAAAATGTTATTTAAAAAAAATTCTAGACAAACCATGAACCAATTATAAATTGGTGCAACTTTGTCTTCCTATTCAGCTCACAAACTGTATGAAACAATACTTTAACAGAGATGTAGACTGCTCCCATTCATTTAAATGAAATGATAACTGAAATCTAATGATGAAATAAATGCCAACAGTGCTAACTGCTGATCATTTTACCACAAGCATTCAGGTAATATGTTGATGCCAGAATCCCTAACTCCCTCCCACCCTTTCCAAATTGCCAGAAAAACCCTACTATTCTCTATCCAAGCTCAGCTTCCCCGTAAAAATTATTACAATGCTGTGATGTATCTTCAACATACCATTTTGCTGCACATTAAAGATTTAAGCTGAGATTTTTCAAAGCCTCCCAAGGAACTTGGATGTAACATTCCCATTGAAATTAACAGGAACTGAGCATCCATAATCTCATTAGGTTGCCAAAAGGAGGGAGAGTGAAAAATATTAAATTTAGTGAAACTGCCACAGGATTTCCATCTAGGGGTGCAAAAATGCCACAAAACCTATATTGCTGGTTAAGCTTGTTGCAGAGTACACAAATCCATCACTGGTGTAACCAAGAGCACAATTTGGCACATGCTACTTTTATGGATCAAATATATCTATAATAAGTTGAAATGGATACTCTTACAATAAATTAAATTGTGCTATATTTGCTGATTTGCAAAATCAGCTGTAATTAACTTACATTGAATATTTTCACCAAGGCAGCTGGTCAGAGCTTTCCATTTGAGACCAACTGGCAGCATGAAAGTAATTTGATGTGTGTCTATGTTTGGCTTCTTTGTACTAAAATAAATAATTTCACAATATGCTGCATATCACACATAATGCCAGACTGTGTCACCCTTACTTATGCTGTGTACTTACTATTTACCTGCCTGGATGATATCACCCATGATACATCATGGTCTCCCTTTTCCTGAGCCACCACAATATATCATAGGAATTCCTGGCATTGGTGCATTCTAGGAAATATAGTCCAGCTGCAGAACTCAGCCTGTGGAGGAGAATTGCGAAAAGGGGCACCCAAACTGCAACTCCTTTGATGCACCTCAGTGACATTTCTGAATGAATATATATAAGTATATGTATATATACACACACATATAAAGTCATAATTTGCCATGGAAAGCAGACAATATTTGGGAAAAAATTGTTTAGTCAAAACTCAATTTTCTGATGGAAAGCAATTTAGACAGAAACATTTTGACCAATCCTAGATAAAAACAATGATGGTAGATGATAATATTTCATCTTGCATACTGTAGCTGCTAATCTTTATGCGTTTTTCATATGGTGTATGAACATAGACAGCTGGGAAAGCAGTTGGAAACAAGTTGGGACAGCCATCAGCATGTGAACATTAGCTCTCTGTTGAATAGCTTGCAAGTACTCTATGGACCACCAGTGGTTAATGGACTAGAGCAGGAGTCGGCAACATTCGGCACGCGGCTCGCCAGGGTAAGCACCCTAGCAGGCTAGGCCAGCTTTATTTACCCGCTGACGCGGCAGGTTCAGCCGATCGTGGCCCCCACTGGCCGCGGTTCGCCGTCCCGGGCCAATAGGGGTGGTGAGAAGCTGCGGCCAGCACATCCCTCGGCCTGCGCTGCTTCCCGTCGCCCCCATTGGACCAGGATGGCAAACCGCGGCGAGTGGGGTCCGCAATCAGCCGAACCTGCCGTGTCAGCAGGTAAATAAACTGGCCCGACCCGCTACGGTGCTTACCCTTGCGAGCCGCGTGCCAAACGTTGCCGACCCCTGGACTAGAGTTTGTAAACTGCCCATGTGGAAAAAGCAAACAACAAAAAATTCCATGTCTTGCAGGAGTTGGTGTACACTGTTTAGTAGCATAATGATTGTTATAAAGCTGTGACACAGCATCACTGTCAATGAAGAGGTTAGGGACTACACAAAAGATATTGCTGAGTTACTAATCTCAATAGTGGTGTTTAGTTACTTCTAAGCTTTGTAGCATTAGACAGAGGCTGCAGCTGTTAAAATTTCCGACTTTGTAGTGGCCAATAGTGAGCATGCAAATATTTATGCTAAGATGAGAATGTTTGGAAAAGTTAGGGTAGATCAAAATGACTCTTATCTAGAAACTATTTGTTTATGGAAGATGTACCATGGCTCCAAAATGGAACAGATCTGCATTTTTGCCATATCACATTGAAATCAATGGAAAGACTATCAGGGAAATTAGATTGCTCAATTCTTTTATTATTCATTATTATTATTATGTATTAGTTTATTTTGAAGACACTCAATTTAGCAGAAACATCTGAGCGGTAGTTTTGAGGCCATTCTATGCTATCTTAAGGGATGCTATGATGTCAGAGGTTCTACTACAGGGAATTGGGCGGACTTCTCTTTTTTTGAAATTCTACATGGATTGAGGTGGTAGTTCATAAAAACATTTAATGTTGTGAGGAATCAGATACAAATTGGTCTTCCCCTAATAGAATGATTTATTTTTTGATTATTATTTTTATTTATTTTAGGAAGCTTCATTTTCATCCATGCTATGAAATAGCACAAGTATTCGATATTCTACATTTATCTTTGCCAGACTTATGCTATTTGACCATGTGCAATTATAGTTTCCTTTGAACTATATAAAAATTAAAAGATTTTACTTTCCACTGTAAAGTATCTCTTGGTATAGCTAGATGAAAATAATAAACGTTGCCTCCTTGTCTTTGTTATTCTCCATTGCCTTACTTATTAGCACTTTTTGAAGAAAGACATGTACAAGCTAAGAACAGTCTTTCTTAGCTTTAATTTAGCTGACATAACTCTGGAAGTGGTACACTGTATATAGGTCATGAAGAGATTGCTCAGGAAAAAAAGAACACTTAAATAATAAAAATCTGTATTATTGAGCACCCTGGGAAATGTTGTACTAATCTAATCATCATGTTAGGGAGCCTGGTGAAATTTAAGTAGGAATAAAAGTATTAATAGGTTTCATCATTGAGTAACACAAGTTTCACCCTGATTCAGGGAAAGCCTTTCTGTCAAAATATTATACCATTTCTGTAGTTTGTGGCGTTTATGGTGCTCATAAAACTGTAGATCCATAAAATATCAAATATCAGAGGGGTAGCCATGTTAGTCTGTATCCACAAAAACAACGAGGAGTCTGGTGGTGAAGAAGTGGTTTTTTTACCAGGAAAGCCTATGCCCAAATCAGTCTTTAAGTTGCCATGAAATATCAAAGAAGTTTTACAAAATCAGCCTTAAGGAGCAATTTAAAATCAGCTGGTAAAATGAAGCTGCGTTAGTAATTTTCAAGGAAGGTGAGAGAAGGGAAAGAAGTTAAATGGAAGGAGGTTTTTGGCTCCCCAAATGCCTTGACTCCATAAATTATACCTGCCTGTTTATCCTCCATTTTTATTATTGTAGTTCAGGCTTAGGCTCACAGGAATTATTTGAATAAATAAATTTGGAAGCTTTGAACTTTGACTTAAAACAAATCAAGTGTCAGCACACTGTAAATGTGTGTCAGGGTAATTTTTATCTCTCTGTTTAGTTAGATATTTAGAGATTGCATAGTGTATGCCCCAAAATGTTCCAAGAAATAAGTTTTCAGTTTTCTGTATGCCATTGCTGAGCTCCCTCTGAACAGAATAGTTTGGAGACCCCAGCTTACTATTGTGAGGTGCAGCATTAGAACTGCATTCAGTCTCTGGGGAATTTCCAGTCCTTACATCTAAATGATTTTCTGGTGAAGACCTTTTAAAGCATGCAGCACAATTCCTTTTTTTGTCACATTCATCTTTCAAGAAACAGCAGTTCCAGCAGATCTACAAATGTAGAGTGCTTTAGAAGAATGATCCCAAAGATACTGGAAGTCATAACTTCATTTGTTGAGGGTTAAGAAAATGCCAGATTGTGTCACAGACTATTGTTCAATTGTTTGTCTGCTCCCCCAGATCGCGTTTTAAATTTCCTACATTACATTTCTTTTAAGAAAAGTTCAATTGCTGGAGAGTGACTATTAACTCCGAAAGTGATGATGGTCATGCATTGGAACCTATTGTGATTCTGGAAGGAAGTGTAGTTGCAAATTTCAAAGGAATAGGTATTGAGGCAGAAAAGTAACAGTTCCAGCTTTTTTGATAAATGACCAAATGAATCAATAAAGAAAGAAAAGAAGCAAGAAATATTGTAAGTAATCAGTGTTTTTACTAATAGATATTTACAGAAAACAGATATTTACAGATATTTGTAATTAATTGGGGGCCCTATTTACACAGAAATTCACTTTCTGTAGATGTTGCCACTGAGCAAGTCTATTGGTCCTAGAGCAGTGGTTCTTAACCTGGAGTGCACGCACCCCCTGAAGATGCGAGATGCCCTTTCTGGGGGTGCGAGACATGCCAGATTTTTTTAGAAGGTAAATCATCGAAAACACAAATCAAGCACAGGCATGTAAGTACAACTACTTTGTTTCATCAAACCTAAGTATTTATTAACATTATACATTTTTTTAACAATTACTGTAATATACAAACAAAAATATATCTAGGTTTAAGGGGTGCGAGAACATATTTTTTAGGCTTAAGGGGTGCAAAAACATATTTTGAATTTTGATCAGGGGTGTGAGAACATATTTTGAGAACCAAAGGGGTCCAGGTTGCAGTAAAGGTTAAGAACCACTGTCCTAGAGGGTATTATAGACACAAACATGGAATACAGACCGAGTTCCTTTATTTCATTGCTTTCTCCTCAAAAAATCCTACCTGCAAAATTCCTGAATTCAGTAACTTCCTCTAACCCTCAAAGATTATAACAACACATCTGTATACTCTCTAGCAGAAAGAATAGGTAGTGCTGAGGTAGTGCTTAGCAACTGTGCAGCTTGTTTGTAGGTATGACTATACCAATTAGATGATATATTATCCATATGCCAATGCCTATGTTAAGCTTCTGTGCTTGACCAATATGAGCTAGATGTTTCTAGCAGCATGAACATAGTCAGACTAAGCAGAAGCATAGGTGCTGGAACTAGGGGTGCTGACATACCCTTTGGTTTGAAATGGTTTCCATTATATACATGCTTTACAGCATCCCCACTATAAAAATTTTTCTAGCACTCCTGAGCAGAAGGTTCATGCAGTTAACAAATAAAAACACTTGATTAACCGTTTAACATTACAGTGCATGACCCTCTGTAACTATTCAATATTACAATGCTCTCTCACTTGTGTGCTGTAATCACAAGAAGAGCCTGGGCACAAATTACATAACGAAAATACACTCTGATCAAAATTTCCATAGCCCAGATAATCTTCATTGATTAGATAGAGACTGCTATAACAGCTGCAAGTGGCCTTTAAATGTGTGTCCTATTTCTCACTAGGTAAAGTACTCTTGATTGCAGAACTGTGAGAAGAAATTCTCTCTCTCACACACACACACACACACATGCTATATGTTCATGTCAAAATCATTCCTGATAGAGGTTAAGGTCAAGATTCAAGGTCTGAATGGTCTTAAAAAAAATGGAGATGGAGCAGTAATCCCCAGCTTCTCATGCAGCTGGAAAAACACCAGGTGCACACATAGTATGTGCCTGGCATAGCTGTCAGTGTAGGAGAAAGATGACAGAAAGGCATAACCCCATCCCATAAATGATAAAGCAAACACAGGTTGGAATGTTTCCCAGAGTGCCATGTGGTGGGTTTTTTTCTCACAGAGGATTGTGATGGGGTATATAGACCCTTGACTTGAGTAGCCAGGAAAGAGTTAGCAGCTGGACCAATAACCCCTCCACCTGTGATTAAGAGGGCTAATTAGCAACAGGTATCATTAAAGGCTGCAGAGCAGATATAGAAGGGTTGCTGCCAATGAAGCTAAGAGTAGCCTTGAGGAAATTCTTCAATAGTTGGCTTAGAAGAAGTTGTGCAAGGAGACAGAACTTCAGGGTGGGAGTCTGTGCTTCTGTGGGAGATATGAGCAAACAGGGGAAAGGTACAAGAAGCAACCCAGGGGCATGAAGAATGGTGAGGAGCAGTGTCTATGCCTAACCTGTGGTCCCTGGCCTGGAATCTAGAGGAGTGGGAGGCCTGGATTTCCCCTCTCCTTCTCCCTGCAAGAGGAGAAATATAAGACTCCGGACTAAAAGAGGCAGAGACTGATGAGTCCCCAGTGGGGGCTGAAGACCTGGCATAAAGGCCAATAGACTTTAGGTATGTTCTTTTTGGACTCTTCAGTTATGTTGGAAAGAAACTGAACTGAAAGGTGACCTGGCTGAAGGGTCAGCCTGTGGAAGCTGCAGATGGCTGAGCACTAGAGGACATGACAGGCAGTGCTAGAGGGGAAGAACTCTTGTAATGCTATGCCCTGGCAAGAGGAAGTACTTTGTTGGTGAGTTTGCCTATAAGAGGGATGATCTGGACCATTAAAGTGTTTGTTGTTGTTGTTGTTTGTTGTTTTGTTTTGTTTTTCTTAATTGTACTATGGCCAGCATCTGTTTTCACCCAACAACTCCTGGATCTAGAAGGTCCTAAAGATAAGAGATTGCTGAAGTTCTAATAACAGGGCAGCAGGCAAAGGTGAGAGGGCACAGGTGGGCTTTGTTACCCCGTGCCATACAGAACTCTACTTCACATTACTCTTATCCATAGTAGTGGTGGGGGAGGAGCATGAGCCTATGTACAACCAGAGGTCCCCCTACACCATCCCCATACACGTTCTGGAGTGTACAGGAATTGAGTAGTATCCCTTTAAAATAGTTAGTGTGAGACACTAGAGGTCTCAGTCGTCTGTCTCAGAAGTCACCATGTCAGAACAGAATATGTAGCTAGGCCTTGCATAATATTTCTCTTTCTATTAAACAAGATAATCTGTGCCCATGTGGTTTCTTCATATTATTGTTATGTAAAGGGCAGAGACAGCAAAGGTTTAGATAAGGGTTTCCTGCCTCTGAGCTAGAGTCCAGTGCTAGGGTTGACAGGTGTCTGGGTGACCGGAACACGGGGTTTAAAAGGGACCCTGGTGGCTCTGGTCAGCATCTGATGCCTCTCTTGCCTGCTGTGGCTCAGCATGGATCCTGGAAGCAGCGGGATGTCCCCACTCTGGCTGCTACGAGTAGGGGCAGCTGGGGTTTCTACATGCTGCCCACACCCCAAGTGCTGGCTCTGCAGCCCCACTGGCTGGGAACCGCGGGGCATACCTGCAGATGGGGCAGTGTGCACAGCTGCCTGGCTGTGCCTCTACATAGGAGCTGGAGGGGAGACATGCTGCTGCTTCCAGGAGCTGCCTAAGGTAAGCGCTGCCAGAGCCTGCACCCTGATCCCCCTCCAAACCCCTCGATCCCAGTCTGGTGGGTCCTTCTGCACCCCAAAGCCTGCATCCCCAGCCAGAGCTCTCACCCTCTGCACCCCAGTCCCCTGCCCCAACCTGGAGCCCCCTCCTGAAGGTCAAACCCTGCAGCCCAGAGCCCCCTCTTACACCCGAAATCCCTCATCCCTGTCCCCATCCCAGAACCTACACCCCCAGCCAGAGCCATCACTCCCCCTGCACCCCAACCCCGAGCCAGCTAGGTAAAAATGAGCAAGTGAGTGAAGGAGGGGAGAGCAAGCGACCGGGTGGGAAATGGAGTTAATGGGGGATGGGGCCTCAGAGGAGGGGTGGGACCAGAGGGTGGGGCAACGGTGTTCAGTTTTGTGCGAGTAGGAAGTTGGCAACCCTATGTTCCTATAAAGGGCCAAATCAGGTGCCTCTTCCACACACATGGACTGAAGAAGTCATTCTGTCAGGCGTTACAATGGATAAAATGTTTTCTGTTTAAATTTGTTCCCTATGGGTAGGGGAGGAAGTGCATGATGTCATAAAAGGCAAGAGGAGGCAAGTACAGGACGTAGATCCGCACCCACTTCTGTACAGGTTACCGAACAGGGCCAGCACACTGAGCAGAGCCATCTGTTCCAGCTCATGGATAGAGCCGACTACACACACAAAACACCGCCTCAGAGAGACACGGCCATCGTGTTGCACAAACTCTCCATTGGTGTTCTTGGAGTGGTGTGACTTCACACTGCCCACTTCACAGGGCTGTGGTATAAAAGCAACAATACACCTCCAAGCCAAATAAGTGCTTTTTTTGCTTGGTATCTTTCATCCTTTTGACACGCAATTCACATTGTAACTAGGCTGAGGGGGGAGGAACTGTGAACTGAGCTCCCTTAAGTAGATGGTGGTTGAATTTTTTTTCTGCTGTCAGAAAACAAGTATATGGGTACACACTGGCATGGTGATTAATTCCTCTTATAAATTCAAGCATTCTGAATAGAGCACTAAGAGCTACAGTAGAACATCCATGTGAAGAGGGCAGCTGTTTGATCCCAACAAATATGGGTTTTAAAAATGTGTGAACGCTGAATGCTGAGATGACTCAGGGGATTAGTAATAGACTATAGAGTGTCTCATGTCTGTCACTAGTTCAAATCTAGCCCAGGTTGTCAGGGTTTGAAAATCATTACTATCTGATGGAAGTTTGATAGTATATATAAAGGAAGTCTAGTCCCTTTCCTGTTGTGCAAGTGTCTACTGAATACCAATTAGAGATGGTGCTTTTGTGATGCAGTGTGCCAATGGAATGTTGGGCATAAAGACTAAAAAATATTCTTCCTTAACCCCCAACCTGGAGTTTAAAGAAGCTTTCCATGTTTATATCTGGGTTTGCACCAGAAAAGCTATTTCAAAGGCTGTAATATAGACAAAATTTTAATCTTTCTGTGCCTCAGTTCCCCATCTGTAAAATTGAGAAAATAGTACGACTTTTCTCACACCATTTGCTTTTCTTGTCTGTTTGACAGTGTAAGCTTCTCAAGACAGGGACCATCTGTTATTATGTGTATGGACCACAGTGTGGCCTAGATATTTAACTCTTCCAAATGCTGAAATACAAATAACAATAACAGAAGAATATCTTCCAAATGTTTAAATATTGATATAAATAGATGCATGTGAAAGGAGGTAATGGCATGTGTAACTGTCTATTTCATATATACAAACTTGTGGGTTTTTTAAACCTACATACATAATGAAATATAATTCTCGTGTGCAAAGGAGCACAGGAAGCAATTGTAATTGTCCTAAAATCTCCCTAGGCTTGCTAATCTCCTGCTGTCTAAATGAATATTTTGCCTACACACGCACCTGTTTGTTCTTGTCTCTAATATTTAGCTGGCATCGCTTAAGTATTTATTTCCCCCCTCCACATTTTTGCCTGTCTAAGGCTACGTCTACACTACCCACCTGAATCGGCGGGTAGAAATTGATCTCTCAGGGATCGAAGTATCGCATCTCGTTGGGACGCGACATTCGATCCCTGAATCGGCGCTTGTACTCCACCAGGGCAAGTAGGAGTAAGTGCCGTTGACGGGGGAGCCGGGGAGGTCGATTTGCCGCCGTCCTCACAGTGGGTAAGTCGACTCCGATACGTCGAATTCAGCTACGCTATTTGCGTAGCTGAATTTGTGTATCTTAAATCGATTCCCTTCCCCCCCGTAGTGAGGACATAGCCTAGGGAACTTTCACTATCTGTGCTGTGCCTATTCTGTGGATAAATAAAGGGTTCCAAGCAGTACATATTCTGCAACTTGTGACTGCAAAATTCACGTATAGATTTTTTTTTTTTTTTACATGCAAGGTTCAGAAGTATCTGCTGAAAACAGTGCAAACTGGCGTAAATGGCTAATTATAAATGTACAGTTTAAATATGGGGGAAAATCTCTCCTATGCAGGCTATAACAGGGGTCGGCAACGTTTGGCACGTGGCTCGCCAGGGTAAGCACCCTAGCGGGCTGGGCCAGTTTATTTACCTGCTGACGCGGCAGGTTCGGCCGATCGCGGCCCCCACTGGCCGTGGTTCGCCATCCCGGGCCATTGGGGGCGGCGGGAAGCGGCAGGGGCC